>NC_142173.1:41062647-41300545 GCF_029865625.1 Vigna umbellata
TTTATTTTAGTTAGGGTTTGCATAAGCATTTTAAACATTGAATTTCAAGGAACCAATGAGAGGCATGTATGGGAGGCATGTAGGTTAAGAAAAGAAGGAGAGGAGCACATCACTAAAGTGCCGCTGAGCGGTCCTTTACCGCTGAGCGGTACTCTCGCAGATTGGGTTTTAGTTCCCCTTAGCGGGACCCGAACCCATTAGGGTATTTTTAAACCCTAAGCTGCGTATTCTTTCACACTTTCAGATTTTTCTCTGCACAAACACTCCCACATACCTTCTCCAAGGTTTTCCACATCTTTTCACTCTTCCCTCTTAAGAAAATTTCTCTTCCACTCTCTTTTTCACTAGTGTGCCATCAAAGTTTGGGGTTGGAAGAGAGCATTCTAGCTTGGAAGCATTCTCATTGCATCTAGTATCTCCACCCAAGTAAGTAAAATGCATTTTGTTCATTCTAGGGTTTTGATTTTGAATATGATGGTCAAAGCATGAAGATTTAGGGGTTTTGATTTCTTGGCATGATTTGATGATATATTTGATGTTTGAACCGATTAAACTGCATGTTTATGAACTGGAAAACTGAAAATTGCATTTGGGTGGAGTTAGGAAAGCTTTAAAATAGGTTTTTCAAAAATCTACAGAGTTACCGCTGAGGGGTAAACTGCCGCTGAGCAGCACTCTGCCAGATTTGATTTTTCTGGTTTTTTGTGATCTGGAATCTGGTACTGGTGGCGCTGAGGGGGAATTCTGGCCCTCAGCGGTGGTTTAGCTTCGAAAGGAGTTGTGTTTTGTGTTTTACTAATGATTAACATCATGTTCTGTGGTTTTGTTTGTGTTTTGAATGTAGGAATGGCATCCTCATCAGGAAAAAGATTGAAAACCATGGCAACCAAGAGAAAGGAAAAGGAACCAGAGCAACCCCAATCTAGCAGGTTCCTCTCTAAAAAACATGAGAAGCACTTTAGGGTGGTTCAGGACAGGAGACTTCTGATGGAGAGAAAGGTTGGAATGGTACCTAACTTTGCTCCTCAGTTTGGAGAGCAAGTGTTAGGGAATGATTGGGGAAAGCTAGCCACTTATCCTGCACCTGCCAACATAGCTGTGGTAAAGGAATTTTACACCAATGCAAAGAAGATTGGTGATTATCCAGCTGAGAATTATTTGGGCTATGTTAGAGGCCATGCTATCAGGTATGATCCTGATTCTATCAATAACTTCCTGGATACTGTGTGGGCTGGTGAGCAGTGCCAGTTTGCTCTTTGCATGGAGGAAGGTGCTGATTATGAGGATGTGGAGAGAGTATTGTGTATACCTGGAGGACACTTCCAAAGGAATAGATCTGGCTCAGTGGTTAACATTAGGAGGACGGATTTGACTCCTCTTGCAAAGTATTGGATGGCGTTTTCTCATGCCAACATTCAGCCATGTTCACATGTGTCAGATATTACTCTCAGTAGGGCACTATTCATCTACTGTGTTATCAGAAATTTAAATGTTAATATTGGGCAGGTGATAGCTGATGAAATTAGTGTATGTGCTAACACCTCAAACAACAAAGCACCATTAGGACATCCTTCTTTGATCACTCACCTTTGCAAGCTAGCAGGGGTGGACATTTCTGTTCCACCATTTGAGAGGCCAAGAAAAGCTATTGATGAGGCCTATTATAGACAATACTGTGGAGGTGATGATGCAGCTCAGCCAGTTCCACCACGCCGGGCTCGTAGAGAGAGAGGGCCAGCACAGAGCCAGACATCTGCTGATACACATGAAGCAGAACCATTCCAGATGAGGGACATGTATATGTCTCTTATAGGTGCTCAGTTGCAGTCCATTCACAGAGGGCAGGTGGCCACTGCTGAGATGATTGTGGGGATGTATGATACACCCCCAACTCACAGGTGGACTATGGATGAATTCCATAATGTGGTAGCTTGGCCAGAGGAGCCAGTGCATGGAGGAGGAGCTGGAGCAGCTGAAGCTTCAGTTAGAGAGATGGAAGAAGATGAAGCTGATGATGATGATGCATTTGAAGATGAAGAAGATGAGGAAGAAGAAGAAGATACAGAGGACAGCTCAGACTGATGAGGAGCTGAGATAGCATTTACTGATGAATGCTATCATATGCTTATGCTTTTGTTGGTTTAAGTTTTCTGAACTTATTTGTTTTTGTTTTTAGATTAGGGTTTGATGTACTCTATTTGAAACTTGGTTTTTTGTGATGGTTTGCTATTAACTGTGATTGTGTGATTAGTAATGCTGAATGATGCTTATGATTAATTGATGTTGAGATGATGTGCATTAGAATGCTTATACAGGTGATTCACAAGCTTTGTGAACAAATGCAGGATATCATGATTGTGATTGTGAAATTAAGCAGGATGTGTATGTCAAATGTGAATGAGCTTATATGCGAGATTTTGAGCTCCAGAGTTGTTATTGTTGAATGCTATTACTTTGAAAGCATGAATGGTTTTGCCCAGGTTTTCTATGATTGAATCAATTGCTTGTATTGCATCATATTGATGAAAGGGTCGCACCTCCCACAAAAGTTGTGCATAAAAGAATGCAGTATATACTAGGAAGTGACTCCTACGTCGTCTCTCAAGGACCAATTTGGGTTCAGTCTCAGATTTAAACACGTAGAGGGGGGTTTGTGAAAAGTTTGTGAATGCAATTAAACTAAATCTGAACTTTAAAATCAAACACAACCTAATATGACTAAAAAAACATTAAAATGAAAATTGCTTAGAACAAATTAAACATGCAACAAACCGAAAGGTATCAAACTGACAATTCCATAAACGCAAGTAGGCGCCAACTCATACGCACATAATTAAGCAAAAAAAATAAAAATTTGCGGAAGTTGGTAATTGGAATACACCTAAGTCAATCACGCTTCAATTGGGACGTATGCTAAGAAAAAGGGGATCCACTTCCGTGCACCCTTCTACTTCAAAGCAATTGAATAAAATTTCCCTTTCTCAAGCTTACCACCGTACACCTACCACATCTAATCACTTCTTCAATCTCAAACAAAAAAAAAAAACAAATTTCCACCTCTGCACCGTGCACCCACTTTTCCTCTCCAAAGTTGATTTTCTTCTTCCAACATTAACCATTTATTCATCAAAGAAAAAGCATACAAGGTATCTCAAGGTGCTGGATGGATAGTGCACTCCATTCTCCAAGAGAACAATTGATGAGCTTTCTTCCTCCATGAGTGCCGAATGAAGAGTTACATTCAACGTTGGTTTCCAAAAAAAATGAAAATGCTTTCAACATATCTTAAAGTAATTCATGAGAGAAGAAAAGAAAATGAAACCCATGCATCTCCAGCTAGCTATATATTAACGTGTGGTGCTTCCAAAAATCAAAAGCCAAGAACCAAAATTACACCCACCATGCAGCACTCCAGTAATGAAACATTTGCTTTACTTTCTAAAAGAAATAGCTTAATGGAATATACCATCCAAACCATGACATTCCACGGGTTCCACTAAATTAAAATGCACTTTTCATTCAATGAAATTTAAACAACCATTACTCATGAATCCATCATCAAACAACACAAAAGATATGAAATAGAATACTTGGACAGTAAAACAAAAGTGAAATGATTCAAATTGCTCTCCTTCCGCCCTGTAACTCCTGGACCTCTCTCACTCCCTGCCCTATCTACTACTCTCTCTCGGTGGCGGCTGGACGTGTGTCCCCCAAGCCGAGACACCCCTCTCCCTTGCGCCCTGTAACTCCTCTAAAACAAGTGGCGGCTCCTTTTTTCTGTGCAGGCCGAGACCCTAGATTTCTCCCTGCTGGGCTCCCGTTTTTCTCACCGTCACACCACTTCCATGCTGGCTCTGCTGGACCGAGAGTTACTGTGTGCACCCTTCTTTCATGCTCCGCTGGATACACCCCTGGATTTCTCTCTGCTGGGATCCCGTGTGCACCCATTTCTTCTACTGGACCTGTGCCTTCCGGATGCTGCTGGGTGTGATGGACCGAAGGTGTGAAGTGTGCGTGTGGTGGGCCGTGTGCTTAATTCAGCTTGCTGCCAGCGTGGTTCGTTTCTGGATCACCACATCTCAACGTGCTGAAGATGCTGGAACATGGTAGAAGGCTGAGGAGCGTGACGTGCAGCCGTGGGCTTCACTTCTTGCTATGTGTTACCCCATTTTCTCCAACACTGTGCACTCCTTTCTTCATTGAACGTGCTGACCCGTGAATCCAAGTGAAGCCTCCTTCCGGACCACTCTTTTTCTCACCGTCACATCACTTCAATGCTAGCTGGACGTGCACCCCTCTCCAAGTTGTGCTAATTGCCATGGGCCGTGGAGCTTGCATCCCCGTTGCTGGACCCAAAGAGAAAGCTGGTCAGTAGTGGCTGCTGGAAAATAGCACCTTTTTTGGACAATTTTTCAGCGTGTGGGCCGTGCTTTTCCATTCACCAATTAATAGTCAATTCTCCTCCAAATGTCCCAAATTGTATTTCCAAAATTTTCCCTACAATTAATAATGCAAATAATTAGCTCAAATCATTCAAATTAATTAAAATAAGAATTTTTGATCAAATTAAGTACAATTAGGAAAAATGGGAAAATACCGGACATTTAAGCACAATTCCCCGATTAATTCTAGTACAATAAACTAAGTGAAATGAATAAAATATTGACTCATCAATATGATCAAGGCCGTTTGTTGGGAACCTTTTTATTGGCCAAATTTATAAAAATTAGTCCACTAAAAGAGAACACTTTGTGTTCAATCCTTTTGAACCTTTAGCCTTGAACATACACTAAAACCTTTGATTGAAAAATCTTTACCTTGAGTTAAGTAGAAGATCTTGTGTGGTATTGTTAAATGTTCAAGTTTGGGGTTGTTGGGAAAACATGAAAAGCATTGAGCTAAGAGCTAAAAAGTAAGAATATGCAAAGAAAAAGAAAAGAAAAGAAAAAGAAGCAAAGCTCAATGCAAAGGCAAAAGAAAGTTGGGAAAGAATAAGATGATTGTGTTGTATGATTCTTTTAACTCAAGGGTTTTGTGATCTAGAAAAACCAATTTTCTTGTTAGCCCAGCCACGTTATAAGCCATAGAAAAGTCCTTGTGATGGTGCATACTTGTGAATGTGTTTGATTGTGGTAAAATGAAAGGCAAAGTTGATTCATGTGACATTGTGATAGTAGAGTGAATGAGTGATTACCTCTTATACACGTGTGTGTGAGTAAAACACTTGACTTAGTGAGGAAATATTCCATGAACACATGAACATCCATGCTTAATTGATTGATCATTCATGAAAATAGCATTTGTTGGAATTTAAATGACTTTGTGAACACTAAAGCATGTGCACATCTTGATTGAACTCTTGGTCATAAGTTTGATTGAAGCTTTTACTTATCTAAAAAGAGGATTTGAGAATGAAGTGAACCATCATATGAATTGGTTGAAGATTGAGTTACATCTTATTTGCTTGAGGACAAGCAAAGTTTTAAGTTTGGGGTTGTGATAACAGTTGAAAAACTGTTATTTTTATGATTAAAATTGACACTAAAAGCAACCTTTACACTTAGAAACTAGCTTGAAATCATGCTTTTCTTCATATTTTTAGAAATAAGAGAGCTGGACAGGTTTATGCTTGATTTCAGTGTTTTTGTGCAGGTTTTAAGGTGAATTTGGTGAAAGAAGTGAAGAAGGAGAGAGATGAAATCAGAAAAGACATCAAAAAGTGCAAAAGGAGAAGCCGAAGTCACCGCTCAGCGGCAGTTTACCGCTGAGCGGCACTCAGGCACTCACGGGAGATCCGCTGAGGGGCAAAATGGCCGCTGAGGGGAGAAAACAAGACACGCACTTACCGCTGAGCGGTAATTTACCGCTGAGCGGCACTTTAATGGGCTTGGACCTAATTTTTTGTAATTTACGAATGGTATTTAAGCTTTAGGGTTTCCTAGGGTTAGGGATCTTTGGCAGAAACGAAGCAAACACTCTCTCTTCCACCCCTTTGAAGGAGGATCTTGGATGCTGGGGCTTCCTCTTCACCTTTTTAGGGTTTATCCTTTCATTCTTTCATTGTAATTCATCTAGGTTCACCATGAATATGGTGAACTAAACTCTGTATGTTTGTTGGGGAATCAATGTAATCTTGTGAAACTCTCATATATGGAATCTGTTTTTACATCTTTGAATTAAGACATATGCTTTCTTTCATCATTAGTTAGGGTTTTTCCTCTTTGCATAATGCTTGCATTGTTTAACTCATTCGATGCATGATTATTGGTTTTGTCGATACGGGCACGTACGGGGAAGTCTAGATCCGGGGAATTTCTCCCAATATGATATTGGTTGTCGTTAAGCTCCTGCACTTATGAACTGATCATTAGGAATGCTAGGAATTGTATGAACTCGTGATTAGGGAGAAGCCTTCTAGAAAGGTACTTTAGAGAGTGGCATTAACAATGATGATTTGAATGTTGAATTCCTAAAATATATGAGAGTGGATAAGATGAAATTGACCCCCAACAACATATTCATACATAAAATTCATTGAAAGTGTTTATCTTTTGCTTTTTGCCATTGGTCAAAACTTCATGCATACATATTTAATTTTCGTCTTTTGCATATAAAACCCAAATATTTCGTCTTTAAGTCTTAGCTAATCAAGAAACCACACAACTAAACTAGGCCGTGAGTCCTTTGGGAAGAACGATACTTGGTCTTACCAAGTTTATTACTTGAACGATTCGGTCATACTTGCCGATTGAAAAACAAGTTTGTGACATCATATTTTGGTGTTCATAAATTTGTCCATCATCAGCCAAAAGTAACCTGCTCTTAATATCTTCCTGGCCATCGAGTGCCCATTCATGTGCGTGCCAAAGGTACCCTCGTGCACTTCTTTCAATATCATCTCGGCCTCTTTTGCATCCACACATCTGAGGAGGACCATGTCATGATTTCTCTTGTATAAAATATCCCCACTCAAGATAAAATTGCCAGCCAATCTCCTTAGCGACCTTTTATCGTTTTCAGATGCTTTCTCAGGGTATTCTCGGGTCTTAAGATAATGCTTGATATCAAAATACCAAGGTTTACCGTCTGATTCCTCCTCGATGAAATGGCAATATGCTGGCTCTACATGGCTCTTCATTTTAATCATTGGTAATTTTGCATCTTGGTCAACCTCGAACATTGATGACAAGGTAGCCAATGCGTCTGCCAATTGATTTTCTTCTCGCGGTATGTTGTTAAATGTGATGGAATCGAAATACTCCATTAATCCCCTAATGTAAGCCTGGTAGGGAATTAATTTTGTATCCCTAGTTTCCCATTCTCCCTTCAACTGGTGGATGACCAAAGCTGAATCTCCGTATACATCTAGAACTCTTGCCTTAGATTCGATCGCCGCTCGAATACCCATAGCACAAGCCTCATATTCCGCGATGTTATTCGTACAATTAAAACACAACCTTGCTGTCATTGGTATGTACTGCTTTCCTGGAGAAACAAGCACTGCCCCTATTCCATGTCCCATCACATTCGAGGCTCCGTCGAATAATACCGTCCATGCTTTTTCGTCTCGGTCATCTCCGTTCTCCTCGAGTAGAGCCATGATGTCTTCATTGGGAAATTCAGGTTGCATTGGTTGATAATCGCTAATGGGTTGATGAGCCAGGTATTCCGCTAGAGCACTACCCTTGACGAATTTCTGAGTAACATATACGATGTCATATTCTGACAATAGCATCTGCCACCGAGCTATCCTTCCAGTGAGAGCAGGCTTTTCAAAAATGAATTTGATAGGATCCATCTTGGATATCAACCAGGTAGAGTGACTCAACATGTATTGCCTTAAGCGATGAGCAGCCCATGCCAATGCACAACAAGTCCGCTCTAACGACGAATATCGTTGTTCGCAGTCTGTGAATTTCTTGCTCAAGTAGTATATTGCATGCTCTGTTTTTCCAGCTTCATCATGTTGACCCAATACACAGCCCATTGACTTTTCCAATACAGTTAAATACAAAATGAGTGGTCTTCCTGGCTCGGGTGGACGCAACACAGGTGGGTCTTGCAAGTATTGTTTGATCTTTTCAAAAGCGGGCTGACAATCCTCGTTCCAAACCACAGCCTGATTCTTTCGTAGCAACCTGAACATTGGTTCACAGGTAGCGGTTAATTGGGAGATGAATCTAGCAATGTAGTTCAATCTACCCAAAAAACCGCAAACCTCCTTTTCCGTTCTGGGCGTAGGCATTTCTGATATTGCTCGCACTTTGTCAGGATCCACTTCTATCCCTTTTTGGCTAACCACAAAACCTAATAATTTCCCAGACTTCACTCCAAACGTGCATTTAGCGGGGTTTAACCTAAGTTTATATTTTCTCAATCTCTCAAATAACTTCTTCAAGTTGAGAATGTGCTCTTCTTCCGATTTAGACTTTGCGATCATGTCATCCACATAAACTTCGATCTCCTTGTGCATCATATCATGAAAAAGTGTCACCATCGCCCTTTGATAGGTTGCCCCAGCATTCTTGAGCCCAAAAGACATCACCTTATAACAAAAGGTTCCCCACAACGTGATAAAGGTCGTCTTTTCCATGTCCTCAGGCGCCATCTTGATCTGATTATACCCTGAGAAACCATCCATGAACGAAAATAGCGAGTACTTGGCCGTATTATCAACCAAAGTGTCGATGTGTGGTAACGGGAAGTTATCCTTCAGACTTGCACGATTCAAATCACGATAGTCAACGCACATTCGAACTTTACCATCTTTCTTAGGCACTGGTACAATATTTGCTACCCATTGTGGGTATCTCGCCACAGCCAGAAATCCTGCGTCGAATTGTTTCTGTACCTCTTCCTTAATTTTCAATGACATTTTTGGTTTCATTCTTCTTAGTTTTTGCTTGACTGGAAGGTATTCCGGTTTAAGTGGGAGCTTGTGTTGCACAATATCGGTATCCAAACCTGGCATGTCATTGTAAGACCAAGCGAACACATCCTTAAACTCCTTCAATAGGACTTGCAACCCTTCCCTCACTTCCTTTTTCATGCTAGTACCGATTTTTACTTCCTTTATCTCTTCTTCCTCTCCCAAGTTGAGTACTTCAATCTCTTCCTCGTGGGGTTTTATCTCTTTAGACTCTTGTTCCACTAATCTCAAGAGCTCTGGAGAGGGTTCCGGATCATCTTCATAATCATCTTCCGTATTATCGACAGGGTGGTCAAAATTAGGAATATCGACATTGTTATTTTCAAAACTTTCATTGTCATATCTGCATTATTTAAATTTATGAAAAAAAAGAATAAATAAAAAGGAAAAAAGATGACGAATGTGAAATGATGATAAAACACAAACAAACACGATTAGATTATCACGTTGAGCACCAAAACTAAACGTCAACCCGTAAGTCATGAATCCTAAAGCCCCGGGTGAAGCTATAGGATTAATTAAAACTATTACATTTTATTCAAATTAAGCATCACAGGTAAACTCAGAGTTTCCCAATTGTCGAGTGGTGCATCTGGGGAGCAGGCCCGCACGAAACTTGAGCTTTCAGACCTATCTTCATCCTCCACGGCTGCTATATGGCCTGCGTTGATCCATCCAGCGCTACGAAAGCTCTCCCTGATGTTACAAATACGAGTCCTTTCCACCTTGGGTTCTCGCCTTTCCACACGAGCCAGACTGCGTTCTCTCCTTTCTTCCATCAGCCTTCTCTTGTCCTCTTTGGTGGGCTTGTACCCTAGGCCATATCTGTTTATATTCTCAACGACCTTTAGGGGGAAAGTTCGCCCCTGCCCATACTTGCCTAAACCTTTACCAGGCGTATACCCCTCTTTCAGCAAGACTTTGGCCATCATGATAGAAGCACGCGACAAATGCGGGTTTACTGGGAATGACTCCACATAGGCATTTCCCACAATCTCCAATGACTGGAAAGCTGTCTCAAAAGCTTCCTCAGCCGCCTCAATATAATGCGTGGATGATGGTCCGCTCACAAGGAGGTCCTCCTCTCCTGATACTATCACCAGCTTATCTCCCATAACATATTTCAGCTTTTGGTGTAGTGTGGAAGGCACCACTCCTGTAGAATGGATCCACGGGCGACCCAACAAACAACTATAAGCCGGGAGGATATCCATAACTTGAAAGGTCACTTGAAAGACACAAGGACCGACTTGGACCGGCAATTCAACTTCTCCCATCACTACCCTTTTACTGCCGTCAAATGCCCTCACAATCATAGAGCTCGGCTTCATATGCATTCCATCACAGGGTAGCTTCTCCAATGTCGATTTTGGCATGACGTTCAGAGAGGAGCCATTGTCCACCAAGACACGCGCTATAACGTGATCTAAACATTTCACAGAGACATGAAGAGCCTTGTTATGCCCTCTCCCCTCAGTGGGTATCTCCTCATCAGTAAAGGTGAGGTAATTATTAGCGATGATGTTGCCAACAATGCCCTCAAACTTGTTCAACGAAATACCTTGCTCAACATGAGCCTCACTGAGTACCTTCATCAATAACTTACTGTGAGAGGTAGAATTCATAAGCAATTCTAACAAGGAAATCCGAGCAGGCATGCGGTTCAGCTGTTCCACCACCTTATACTCGCTCTGTTGAATGAATTTTAAAAATTCGCAGGCCTCTTCTTCGGATATTTCTTTCTTTTCCTCCTTGTCAGGGTTCTCCTCTACCTGCGCGCCCTTTCCTTTTAAAACCTCCCTGGCTTTTGCGGCCATCGTTGTTTCATTATTATCGGTTCCTTCTCTTGTCACCATTGGTGACGCGAAGATTCGACCACTTCTCGTCATCCCACCTATGCCTGTTATGTTTTCAATGGCCGAATCTGCGCCTTTTCCCTCATCTAACACATGTGCTCCATACATCCAAGGAACAACCTTCTCGTTTTTGTAAGGAAAGGGAGACGGCGCCCGGATGACGATAGACGGCTTTTCTTCAGCCACTGGTGTAGGGGTGGTTCTAGTGAAATGGATCACCAACGGCTCAGGCAGAGTTACGTCGGATTCCCCACCAATCTGTGTAAACACTTCCCCCTCCTTATCCTTGTAGCGTACTTGCATCAAACCCCGATCCAGCAGGTCTTGCAGAACATATTCAAATTCACCACATTCCTCAATAGAGTGCCCATCATTCGGATGAAGTGCACACGTTACATCCTCGTCATAATCACCTTTTAAAAGGCCCACCTTTATCAGCGCCTTGAAGATAAACTTTTTGGAACTTCGGATTTCACCCGCGTCCCTTATCAACTCATGTTTTTCATCCTCGATGGCATTCGTCGAGGCACTCCCATTCCCAGAAAGCGGGTTATTCTCAATACTGGGTTTATCTTCTTGAAACTTTAACCACCCAGAGTCGATGAGAGCCTGTACTTTGTGTTTAAAAGCCAGACACCTCTCAGTTGAGTGACCAACACCTCCTCCATGGTAACTACATTTGGCCTCTGCATCATAACCCCTGGGGTACGGAGGTTGCATGGGCTTCATTGGACAAATAGCAACCAAACCCCTTTTGACGAGATGGGGTAACAATTCTGTGTAAGTTGTAGGGATAGGGGTGAAATTAACAAACTGGTTCCTTCTTGGGTAAGGGTTTTGGCCCGCATTCTGATTTGGACCCACAATTGCCCCAGCCCTCCAAGTATCAGCTGGGGGCAACGGCGGTTGATAATACCCTTGTTGTTGTTGAGACCGGGCTTGTTGAGCAAATGTCGCGTTAGCTGCATAAGGGGGTTGTCCCAAGTATGGTCGGAAGCTATGAGTGGGAGCTTGACCTCTCCACACAGGCATTGTCGATGCCGCATGCACGTCCCTTTCCTTCTTCTTTCCCGCATTGAAATTGGTTTTTTGTTTTGTTGCGGGCGGACCGTATGCAATTTTCCCACTTTTAACACCAATTTCTATCCTTTCGCCTATTATAATGATATCGGCGAAATTGGCAGACACATTCCCGACCATGTGCTCATAAAATGGCGGCTGGAGAGTGTTCACAAACATTGCCACCACCTCCCTGTCATACAAAGGCGGCTCAACTTGTGCAGCTAACTCTCTCCACCGTTGGGCATATTCCTTGAAAGTTTCGTTGTCCCTCTTTGACATATTTTGCAGCTGCAGCCGGTCTGGTGCGATGTGTGTGTTTTATATATACTGCTTTACAAAAGCGTCTGCTAGGTCTGCCCAGCAACGGATTCGAGACGGCTCAAGGTGGGTGTACCAGTTCAATGCTACCCCAGCCAAACTGTCTTGGAAAAAATGAATGAGTAGCTTGTCATCGTAGGCGTACGGAGCCATCTTTCTGTAGTACATGGTCAGATGGCTTTTCGGGCAGGTATTACCTTTGTACTTCTCAAACTCCGACGCTTTAAATTTGTGCGGTATCATCACGCTGATAACAGTTGAAAAAACTGTTATTTTCATGATTAAAATTGACACTAAAAGCAACCTTTACACTTAGAAACTAGCTTGAAATCATGCTTTTCTTTATATTTTTGGAAATAAGAGAGCTGGACAGGTTTATGCTTGATTTCAGTGTTTTTGTGCAGGTTTTAAGGTGAATTTGATGAAAGAAGTGAAGAAGGAGAGAGATGAAATCAGAAAAGACAACAAAAAGTGCAAAAAGGAGAAGCCGAAGTCACCGCTCAGCGGCAGTTTACCGCTGAGCGGCACTCAGGAGCTTGCGGGAGGTCCGCTGAGGGGCAAAATGGCCGCTGAGGGGAGAAAACAAGTCACGCACTCACCGCTGAGCGGTATTTTACCGCTGAGCGGTACTCTGGAAGTCACGTAAGGTCCGCTGAGGGGCAAAATGGCCGCTGAGGGAGAAAACAAGTCACGCACTCACCGCTGAGCGGTATTTTACCGCTGAGCGGCATTTTAATGGGCTTGGATTTGACTTTTTGTAATTTACGAATGATATATAAGCTTTAGGGTTTCCTAGGGTTAGGCATCTCTGGCTGGAACGAAGCAAACACTCTATCTTCCCCCTTTGAAGGAGGATCTTGGATGCTGAGGCTTCCTCTTCACCTTTTTAGGGTTTATTCTTTCATTCTTTCATTGTAATTCATCTAGGTTCACCATGAATATGGTGAACTAAACTCTGTATGTTTGTTGGGGAATCAATGTAGTCTTGTGAAACTCTCATATATGGAATCTGTTTTTACATCTTTTAATTAAGACTTATGCTTTCTTTCATCATTAGTTAGGGTTTTTCCTCTTTGCTTAATGCTTGCATTGTTTAACTCATTCGATGCATGATTATTGGTTTTGTCGATACGGGAACGTACGGGGAAGTCTAGATCCGGGGAATTTCTCCCAATTTTATATTGGTTGTCGTTAAGCTCCTGTACTTATGAACTGATCATTAGGAATGCTAGGAATTGTATGAACTCGTGATTAGGGAGAAGCCTTCTGGAAAGGTACATTAGAGAGTGGCATTAACAATGATGATTTGACTGTCGAATTCCTTAAAATATATGAGAGTGGATAAGATGAAATTGACCCCCAACAAACATATTCATATCTATAATTCATTGAAAGTGTTTAGCTTTTGATTTTGCCATTGATCAATATTCATGCATACATGTTTATTTTCTGTCTTGCATTCTAAACCACAAATATTTCGTTTGTAAGTCTGAGTTAATTAAGAAACCACATAACTAAACTAGGCCGTGAGTCCTTTGGGAAGAACGATACTTGGTCTTACCAAGTTTTATTACTTGAACGATTCGGTCATACTTGCCGATTGAAAACAAGTTTGTGACATCATAATTTGGTGTTCATAAATTTGTCCATCACACGCCAGGAACCAAACTCAGCCTTGCAACATCTCCAAACCCATAGCTTTCAACCCCTTCAATGACCCTCAATCTCTCCTCCAGAATCTCCAGCCTACTCTTGGCCCCATCGACGCTACCAACTACCCCCTGCAACACGGTGTGTGGTATGACTTTGGCTGGAGAGCCCTCTCCAGTAACCATGTTGGGTGTTACAATTACTCGCGTTCCTTCAAATGTGTTTGCCCCAGTCATCCCTATATTCGCCCCAATCATCCCTACATTCGCCATGGGAGCCGTCACTGAAACAGGTCCTTGAGTGCCGGTCAATACTACATTAGTCGTTGGGGGAAGGGAGACTGAAGTCTGCTCTACTTCTGCGTAATCTCCTGTGGGAGGAGTATAGCCTGGAGGTAGACCATACATCGGGAAAGGGACCGATTGGCTTACAGCGTTGAACGTCGGGGGATAACAGGGGGCATTCCCCTCAACTCGTGCAAATGAAGACTCCCCAGTAGTCTTTAGGGATTCGAGGGCTGCCAAGATCTGGCCAACCTGATCTTTCAACAGGCTAACATCAGCTTTGATGGATTCATGCGACTCCTCCCAGCTGTCCATGACTCTTGAATTGGCTCGAGTCCTGTAGGGATGTCGTGGAAAATTGGCCGTTGTTTCCCTCACTTGTACTGCTCTATTATTTTAATCAAATTAAATTAGATGGGAATGATATGCTAGACAAAAACAAAAATATGATGCATGCTAGTGACAGGTGGAAATCACAGGATCACGATAACATTACTGATGGAAATTAACACAGGTCAGTACCAAATAAACATCCCGCATCTTTCATTTAAAGGAAATCCGGTTCAATACATTGCCTAAAGGCACAGAATACAACGATCTCATTTATACATCACTCTTGAGCTTGAGCGATGAAGGATTTCATCTCGCCTACCAACCATTTACAATGATTAATAAAAAGTTTGATTTCTTCCGGTGGGTTACAAAAGTGGGTACTGGCTTCGGCGTCTAACACCATCTTGGGGATGTCTTCAATTGCCCCATTTGCCAACGTAGCCAATTGAGAAAAACTTCCCTTCCAGTGCTTCACAACCTCGTCTTGCTCTGCGATGTGATCTTCTATTCGCTTCACCAACGCCTGATGCCTTTCTTCAAATTTTGTCGACCTCCACCGTTCCTCCTGTTCCTCAATATACTCCTCCATTTGTTTTATCAGAGTTCGATGCTCTTCTTCTGCTTCTGCTAGCTTCCAACACTCCTGGTTCATATCCGCCTCAAACGACATGGCCATTTCCTTCATCTCGTGCCCCGCTTTTTCTACCTGAATATGCGCTTCTCTTAGTCTTTTCAGGGCCTCCCGCTTATCTCTTTTGGCTTCTTCGTAGAGGTGCTTCCACTGTTTTCCCTCTTCCAACGCCGCATTCTTCTCTTTCACTCTCATGGCCAACTCTTTGCTTGCGGCTGCAAGATCTTGTTTTAATCGGAATGTATAATCTCTTTTGGCCTTCTGATTTCTGACAACTTCTTCATAGGCCTTTGCTTTTTCTTCTTTGTCATTCCTCATATCAACAAAATCGTTGCGCGCAGTTCGTAATTCCTTTCCCAACCTAGCATTCCTCTCCCTCAATTTTTCCACTTCTGCCTTCAACTCTTTCATCTCTTCACTCTCTAGGTCTTGGGAGGGCTCTTCATGAACCGGCTGATCACTGATTGGCTTGAAAGGCAGTTTGACTTCCCTCACCCTCTCCAGGATCCATGTATGATAACTAACTTTGCTGTCCACCACTCCCAGCCTTAGATCCTTTTCGGCTCGCATAACGCTTTTCCAAGCACTTCTAATTTTCCTCAACGTTTCAGTGAAGTGTCCATCCTCATAATAGATGAACAATGTTGTGAGGTAGTCCGGTGAAGGCGCCCCCTTCATGGGATGTCCGAATTGCCTTTGAACCAAGACAGGGTTATAATTGATGCAATATCAGGTACCTATGAGGGGTACATTGGGAAAGTCGCCACAATGATGGATAGAGGGCTTAATCGCAAGCCAAGGAAGACGCCACTTTACTTTTCCTCCATTTAAACCAGCAAAGAATTGGGCCCACTCATTTCCTCCTTTGTCTTTAAGCCCCTGGTGTGACGGATCTTCCGGTGAACACCTGACATCAACCGACCCCTTACATACACGCGCAATCATCCATGCATACAGTGCCGGCAAACAACAAAGAATTTTCTTCCCTTTTCTCTCATGGCAAAAACTCATGGTCCCATGAACATCTGCAAGTACTGTTGTTACAGGGTTCTCTGATCTTGTCTTTTTTGCCATGAAGACATCCATTGCGGTATAATCCACAAAGTCCTCTACTTTAGGAAACAACATGACGCCATACAAGGTAAGTGCTAACACACCATGAAAGTATCCCAGTCTTCCCCGTCGGCTAGATGATGCAAGTACTGTTCCAAATATCCATGTGTCAGTCCACGTACTTGATTCCTTGTTGCCAACCTGTCTTTCAGTTCCTTGGGCTGTAATTTCATTATGGTCGCAATAGTAGAGATAGAAGCGTGATGCTCCAAGTGCTGATACGGCGTGGTACCCTCCAGCGGTAAACCGAGGATATTCTCAAACTCTTCTATGGTCGGTGCTAGTTGGAAGTCTTGAAAGGTGAAGCATCTCAGCGGGGAGTCATAATACTGTGCTAGGGCTGTGATAGCAGGCAACTGTACCTCCACTTCCATTAGGCCCAGCAGGTTTCCATACTTCTTTGTGAAGGCTTCTCTCTTTATGGTCTTTAACCTCTTGCCTAAATTTATCAGCCCTGTCAAGTTTCCACTGTGAGTCCTCAGGCGAGATTTCTTTCTTAACACGGCAGAGTCGGTCTGTTGTGTAGCACCACATCTTGCATCAACTTCCATCTTGTATGAGATCAAGTGAACACCTGTGATTTCCCCTAAAACCAGCATGTTACCAAATGATGAATGAACATGATGCATGAAAATATAGTGAAGTGGAACAATATGACGAACAAAAAAATGCATGTATGGTATGAGAATGCAAAGTCATTATTTTTTGAAAAAGAACAAACAGTGTGAGAGTTACAGGTATATACATTTCTCCCTTTGTGCCCTAATAGAGGTTCAACGCTTTGGAGTTCAAGGTCAAGTACATGCATTCTCACAAGGATGGTACCCTGAACCTAAAGATCAATGGTCACTAGAGCTATGGCCCCCTTCATAGCATCTCCACAACAGTCGAGTAATCAACTAGGTGGGAAGACACAAATGAAGAAAACAAACTCTAGTTGGGGTTCTCACGATAGCCAAACAGGAAGTATGTCCCAAGTGGCACCGCTACACAACCCCTCTATTTCTAAGTTTCACTCAGACTCGGGCATAGGGTCCCACTCATGATATGCATAACGTGTGTGTGTGAAGGGAGAATGCAATGCAAACCCAAACCCTCACCTGCAAAACAACCAGAAAATTTCCCAGGCAGATATAAACATGTTTTCTACCCTAGGTTTCAATATAGAACAATCCAAGCAACTTATGCAATTATTCAAAATATCAAACATAGATAAAGAAAATGGGAAGGAAAACATAAAGAAAAACCACACCAGAATCGTGTATCTAATTAAATGGCTTGACTCTCTAAAAGTCCCCAGTGGAGTCGCCATCTGTCGCAACCGGAATCGCAACGGAACGACGATCCAAAAAAGAAGCGAATTTTAGAAAAAGAGATTTGGAGTCGCCACCATAGTTTATTATGGGAAACTATAGAAAAACCATAAAATAATAAGACACGGTCCACGAAAACCAGATTCTGGGTTCGGGAGTCGGTTACATGTAGGGAAGGTGTTAGCACCCTACAACGCCTACCCTAAGGTAGTACCTTTAACTAAATGCGCGAATATGATGTGGTTTTCAAAATGTTTAACTATACCCTAAAATAAAATTCTAAATAAACAAAATATATTTTTTAGTTTTTTGGGCCCGACAAGAATTGACCTTGCTCCTACGTATTCTCATTCAAAATGAGAAATCGGGGTTACGTAGTTCTTTTTGAAAATCTTTGAGAATATTTGTTTGGAGAATTACTTGAGAAAATTGTTTGGGAAAATTTGTTTAGAAATGATTATGAATAATTGGATTTTTAGGGAAGTGAACCTGACAAGGGCTAACCTTGCTCCTACGTATCTCCACTTTTGATGGAGAATCAAGGATCACGTAGTTCTGGGTTGAAAGACTGTTTGTTGTTTGAAAAAGCCAGATGTTTTTAATTTTAGAAGATTTTATATTTTAAATATTTTCGAGAAAAAGAAGGTAATGAGTACTAGGCCGACGCGAACGGTCACACGAGTACTTGTACCTTCGGAATGATATTTAAATATTTTTAATTATTTTTACAAGAAAAGGAATAGTATTAAGCACTAGGACGATGCGAACGATCACACGAGTGCTAATACCATTATTTACTTATTTTGGAAGACTTGAGAGCATTGAGTGCTAGGCTGATGCGGACGATCGCACGAGCGCTCATACCATTATTTAAATTTTTTAGATTGAAGATATTAAGTACTAGGCTGATGCGGACGATCGCACAAGTACTTATACCATTATTTAAATTTATGTAAATAGGGAGAGAAAGGTATCGAACACTAGGACGATGCGGATGATCTCACGAGTGTTCGACCTTTAAAACATATTTTGTAAATTTATTTAAGAAAGAAGAAGAAGTTTTTAGCACAAGGACGACGCGAGCGGTCACACGTGTGCTTAACCTCAAAACGTACTTTTTGTAATTTTATTTTAAAAAAGGAAGAAAATGTTTTTAGCACAAGGACGACGCGAGCGGTCACCGTGTGCTTAACCTTTAAAACACATTTTTTTGTAAATTTAATATAAGGAAGAAGGGAAGGTTTCTAGCACAAGGACGACGCGAGCGGTCTCACGTGTGCTTAACCTTTAAAGCGTATTTTGTTATTTTAATTAAAGAAAGAAGAGAAGGTTTTTAGCACAAGGACGACGCGAGCGGTCGCACGTGTGCTTAACCTTTAAAACATTTTTTCGTAATTTTATTTAAGAGAGAAGATAAGGTTTTAGCACAAGGACAATGCGTGCGATCACACATGTGCCTAAACCTTTAAAATATTTTTGGTAAATTTTATTTTTTATGTATTATTAAATATATATTTTGAAATAAGTAGATATTGAGAATAAATAAATAAATAAAATAAAAAAACAATAAAAACAAAACAACAATAAAAATAATAATATAAAATAAAAAAACAAATAGAATAAGATAAATAAAGGAACATAATAAAATAAATAAAGAAAAGCAAATAAATAAATAAGTAATAAAAATAAAACAAATAGTGGGGGTGCCTAAATGAGAAACTGGGGTGTATATATTTTTTTTCTTTTGTAAATGAATTGGGCCAAAACCCAATCTGAAAGGGGGTGTGGAAGTGTGAAACAGGGGCCGCGGGAGAAAAGGCTTTCGATTATTCTTGGGCTTGGCCTAGCACTGGCCCTGGGTGTGTGGGGGTGCGCGGGTGAAGACATGGTGTGAAGCCCTAAAATAATTAACGCACCAAAATCCACTCTTTAATCACCATTAAACACGTTTTGACACGTCAAAACCAATCTGCATGCGCCTGCCATGTGTCACTGAGGGAGCGTTCCGGAAAGCTTGGTGGGAAACAAGTGGCATGCAGTGGATTGGACGTTGGTTCTGCGTAGAGGAAGGAAATTTTTACCCTCTGCATGCGCTGTCACTCTACTGTCACGACAGAAGCTTCTAAAACGTTAGTGGAAAACCATGTGGCAGTGCGTGAATGCATGGCTGGCTGGCGAGGAAGAGAAAATAATTTCTCTGATACGCTTCACTTCAATTCAAGCTTTCATCTTCTTCCTCACGAAACCCTAACCATTTTTTTCTCCAACTTCTCTCTAAACCCTTTCCATCTTCTCTCTACGATCACTCACCACCAGCACCTCTGTTTCCATTTCAGAAACCGTAGGATCATTCTCGGAGCTGTAAGCTTTCAGTTGAACCGATCAAGTTTGCATTCTGTGACTGGTGAGTTCTCTTCCCTGGAACGTTCTTCTCTTCTGTTCCTGCAAACCAAAATTCTGGTTGCATGCGTGGGTTAGGGGTCTGATCTGTCTATGGTTTCGTGATATTAGGTTAAGTGGATTTGGTTGTGTAAGTTGCTGGATAGAAATCTGTGAGAGCAAGAGCGAAACCTTAGCATTTGGAAGTCACTGCTGAACCAGGTAAGGGAAGCTTGAGTAATTTGATTTAATACTTGGTTGATGTTTATGACAGTAAGGAAGTGTGTTGGATGTGAATTGTATGAAATATATGAATTTTGAAGTATGCATGTACGTGTATGTTGTACTGGTTGTATATGATGGTAAATGCTTTGAACTGTATGTTTATGATGTTATTGGTTGAACTGTACGCAGAGAAGTAGAAGCATGATTTAGGATATGATTAAATTTTCTGTATGATTTGGAATGTTAATGTTTTGAACTGGATGTTGATGATGATATGTTAGAACTGGAAAATTTTATATTGATGAGATGATAATATGAATTCTGGAATGTATGAGAATTATGGTGGAGAGAAATCGTAAGTTATGAAAATCTGTAAAGTCATTGTAAAACGAGAAGTCTGGAAAAATATTCTGTCTCTGATTGATCAATTACGCTCGTCCTTGTGCGGTCATTTACCGTTCGTCTTCTCTAAATTTGAATTAGAGTTAAATTCTTTCGTTTTGGAAAGGATGCTGTCTTAGAACGAGCGTCCCCATTTGAAATCCTAAATTTAGTGTCAGTACTAAGTGGCGTTCGGTCTTAGACCGAACGTTCGTTCACAAGAATAAATGATTTGCTAGCGTTCGACCTTATGTCGAGCGTGCGTCTTTGCTAGCGTTCGACCTTATGTCGAGCGTACGTCTTTGCTAGCGTTCGACCTTTTGTCGAGCGTTCGTTGTTGATAGCGTTCGACTTTATAATGAGCGTACGTTCTAAATCACGCAAGGTCTCCTATTCAGCACGCGTATAAATAGCGTTCGTCCTGCTTTCTAAATAGCTTTCGTCCTGCTTTCTAAATAGCGTTCGTCCTGCTTTCTAAATAGCTTTCATCCTGCTTTCTAAATAGCGTTCGTCCTGCTTTCTAAATAGCTTTCGTCCTACTTTCGAAATAGCGTTCGTCCTGTTATCCAAATAGCGTCCGTCTATACAGTGAATTAACGTTCGTATTTTAAAGAAGTGTAACTAAGAATGAAAGTATGATGTTGAGGGAATTGTGAAGTATGCGAACCATATTTGAGATGAAGTTGTGAAATTGGAATTTGAACGAGCGTTCCAAGGAGGAACGTCTCTATGAATGATTATGTTGAATGGTAAAGTGTGACCAAGGAAAAATCGCTGATGGCTGATCATCCTGATATTCCGTGAGTGCTCTCCTCATGTAGAGGGAGTAGGTCATGCGTGGGAATGGCAGGAGGCCATTAGGGTTAACCTCGGTTGGCAGCTGATGGGAATGCCAGTTACTACACCAACCGGGTGCATGAACGCCTGCGGTTACTTGGATTCACACAGTCCGGACGGTCTGTCTTAGGGTAGTTGGATGATTTATATTTTGCTTATACGTATTGGTGCATGTCTTGTGTGTTAAATGCTTGTGTTAAAAATTGTATGTGATATGTATGAATTAAATTACCTAAGCTTACCCTTGCACTCTCCTTGTGTTGTCTACTGTTGATGTATGTCCGTCTTGTCAATGCAATGATCATCCGTTGTGGATGTGAGCAGATGGGGAGGCGCCACTTGATGCTATGTTGGAAGAAGAAAATTTGGAGGACGCCAACCTGGTCGAAGTGGAAGTTAAAGCCGAGCAGTAGCTCGCTCGTTCTTAGTAGCTGTTAGTAGTTTTATTAGCGTTTTGGACGTTCGGTTATTGTATTGTAAAACCGTTCGTTTTTAGCTTTCGTTGTTTACTTTGGGGCTCGACTTTGTAATCGCTGGAACTTATAGCCGTTCGGTTTCTGTCTCTTGTTTAGTTGTAAAGACTGATGACTGATTACTGTTAATTGTAATTAATTCTAATTAATGGTAGTTACTATTTATTGGGATGTTACATTTATTGGTATCAGAGCAGTTTTGTTCTATCAAAGGACATGTAGGGTTATGAGCATACTTTGCTTTCGTTGTGTGCTTGTTATGTACTGGATGAGTTATTGCTCATTTAACTTTTGAACAATTCTGACGCTAGTTTTCTGATGAATCAGAGGACGAATGGCGCCTAGACTCCCTCCACCTCCCCAACCGAGTGAGTCCGATACGTCCAGCAGCACTAGGTTGTTGGAAACCGTAGTTGAACGGCTGCATCAACAGAACACCACGTTGCTGGAACAGAACGCCACCCTGATGCAGCAAAACCAAGCTGCTATGCAAGGTTTGGAGGCCTCGCGTGTCAACTCTGAAAACACGCAAAGGCAGTTGATGGAGATCTTGGCTGCAACTAGAGGTGCGCCTGGAGCATCCTCTTCAAACGTTGCCCAACCGAATGCTGAATGGAGTTTGGAGAGTTTCCTTCAGCATCACCCTGCCAAGTTTAGTGGAAAGTGTCTTCCGGACGAAGCTGACCAGTGGCTGAGGGATATGGAAAGGATATTCAATGCCAAGAGGTGTCCAGATGAGAACCGCTTGGCCTACACTGAATACTTGTTAACTGGAGAGGCGAGCCATTGGTGGGCGAGTGCCAGAGCCATTCTGATGGACGCTCAACAGCAGATTACTTGGGAAGTATTTAGAAACAAGTTCTATGAGGAATATTTCCCTGACAGTGTCCGTTTTGCCAAGGAGGTTGAGTTTCTACAGCTCGTCCAAGGAGGAATGTCAGTTTCGGAATATACGAACAAGTTTAAACACTTGATTCGCTTCAATACAATGGCCACTAGTGAGGAGTGGCAGTGCAGAAAATTTGAGAACGGTCTACGCAGTGACCTGAAGGTGGTAATTTCCAGTTTGTGTATCCGAACATTCCCTGCCATGGTTGAGAGGGCTAAGGTGTTGGAGAAGAATTTGGCAGAGGCGGAACGTTTGAAGAAACAACAAACAGTAAGGGGGCCGATTGTCTCGAAGGGGAATGTAAATCAGAGAGGATCCCCTTACGCTCGTCCAGCAGGCAACGCGAGTGGATCCCAAGCCTTGACTACTGTCGGACAGTCTGGACAGTCAAGGAATGTAGCATGTTTTCAGTGTGGAGGACCACATCTTCGGTGGGCTTGTCCTCAACTGAATGGGGGAAAATACTGTACTAAGTGCAGAAGGAATGGGCACTTGGAGAACGAGTGCAGTGTGGGAGGACGTGCGGCAATGAGACCGCCGAACGCTGGGAGAGCTCAACAAGGCAGAGGTGGACGTGCACAAGCTACGGGGAGAGTGTATGCGATTACTGGTGCTGAGGCCGCTCGTTCAGGTACGCTCATCACCAGCACTTGCTTGTTGTTTGGAAAGCCTTGTGGTGTGTTGTATGATTCGGGTGCAACTCATTCCTTCATCTCGAAGGCATGTGTTGAGAAGCTTGGGTTAGTGGAGAGTGAATTACAGTTCGACCTGGTGGTGTCAACCCCAGCGGCTGGTGGGATTAAGACGTCCACAGTTTGTGTGAGATGTCCAATAGAAGTTGAGGGGCGTAGATATAAGGTCAACCTCATTTGCTTACCCCTTCAAGACTTAGAAGTAATTCTGGGGATGGATTGGTTGGCCACCAATCGGATCATCATTGATTGTGGAAATAAGGAGTTGGTCTTTCCAGGAGAGGAGGAGGAAGAATTATCTGTTGATCGTGGTCAGTTGAAGGAGGACATCATGGAAGGAGCGAGCTGTTTTCTGATCCTGACGTATGAAGACAGCGAAATTGAGCGTTCGTCCAATAACGAGAGCAGTGGAGGACGAACGGTAGTAGATGAATTCCCGGATGTCTTTCCGGATGAAGTTCCTGGTCTACCTCCTATCCGTGAGGTCGAGTTCACGATCGACTTGGTGACCACTGCTGCACCCATCTCGGTTCAACCTTATAGGATGGCACCAGCAGAATTGGCTGAGTTAAAAATGCAGATTGAAGAATTGATGGATAAGAAGTTCATCAGGCCAAGTGCTTCACCATGGGGAGCGCCTGTGTTGTTAGTTAAGAAGAAGGATGGCAGCTCTCGACTCTGCATTGATTATAGGCAACTGAATAAGCTGACCATCAAGAACAAGTATCCCCTTCCAAGGATAGACGACCTGCTGGATCAGTTGCAAGGTGCGTGCATATTTTCGAAGATTGATCTACGTTCGGGCTACCACCAGATTAGAGTGAAGGAGGGAGATATTCATAAGACAGCGTTTCGGTCTCGTTATGGTCATTATGAATATGTGGTGATGCCCTTTGGAGTGACGAACGCACCTGCAATCTTCATGGACTACATGAACAGGATTTTCAGACCGTATCTGGACAAATTTGTAGTGGTGTTTATTGATGACATCCTGATCTATTCTAAGAACGTTGAGGAGCATGAAGACCACTTGAGAATTGTCTTGGGCGTGTTGAGGGAGAAAGAATTGTATGCCAAGCGTTCAAAGTGTGAATTCTGGATGAAGGAAATCCAGTTCTTGGGGCACGTCGTTTCTGCAGGAGGGATTGCAGTGGATCCAGCCAAGGTGAAAGCAGTGCTGGATTGGGAGCGCCCACGTTCGGTCACAGAGGTTAGAAGCTTCGTGGGGCTCGCGGGCTACTATAGACGGTTCATTGAGGGATTTTCTAAGATAGCAGCCCCTCTGACTTATCTCACCAGGAAAGATCAGCCGTTTGCATGGACTGATCGTTGTGAGGAGAGTTTCCAGGAATTGAAGAGGAGATTAACGAGCGCCCCAGTGTTGGTCATTCCAGACACGACCAAACCTTTTGAAGTATATTGTGATGCGTCGTTTCAAGGTTTGGGCTGTGTACTGATGCAGGAAAGGAAGGTAGTAGCGTACGCTTCTAGGCAGTTGAAGATCCACGAGAAGAATTACCCCACCCACGACTTGGAGCTGGCAGCAGTCGTGTTTGCATTGAAAATATGGAGACATCATCTGTATGGAGCAACGTTTCAAGTATTTAGTGATCACAAGAGTCTCAAGTATCTCTTTGATCAAAAGGAATTGAATATGAGGCAAAGGAGGTGGCTGGAGTTCTTGAAAGATTATGAGTTCGAGCTGTTATATCATCCTGGAAAAGCAAACGTGGTGGCTGATGCCTTGAGTAGGAAGGCTGTGAGAGTCTCGGCAATGATGGTGAAGGAGCTGAGTTTGGTAGAAAGTTTTAGAGATCTAAGGTTACGGTTCGATTTGGGAGCGAACGTGATTAGATGCTGTAACCTGGTACTTTCCAGTGATGTGTTTGAGCAGATCAGAGTGAAGCAGCGTGAAGATGAGGAATTGACTAAGATATTGAGTGCGCTCGGCACAGATCAGGCTAAAGAATTCAATATTGGTACGGATGGCTTACTGCGCTATATGGATAGAACTTGCGTTCCAAACGATGGTGAGCTGAAGAGGATTATAATGGAGGAAGGACATCATAGCCGTCTTAGCATGCATCCAGGCATGACTAAGATGTATCAGGATCTCCGTTCATCATTCTGGTGGCCTGGAATGAAAAGTGACATTGCACGTTTTGTAGCTTCTTGTTTAACCTGTCAACGTGCAAAGGCGGAACACCAAAGACCAGGTGGATTGCTGCAGCCATTGGAGATTCCAGAATGGAAGTGGGACAGTATTTCTATGGATTTTGTGACCCATCTACCGCGCACAGTCAGAAACCATGACTCGATTTGGGTGATCATAGATAGGTTAACTAAGAGCGCTCACTTCCTAGCAGTTAACTTGAAAATGTCAATGACGAATCTGGCAAAGTTGTACGTGAAGGAGATCGTTCGCTTGCATGGAGTTCCTTCGAGTATCATTTCAGACCGAGACACGAGATTCACGTCTCGTTTTTGGCAATCGTTGCAAGGCGAGTTGGGAAGTCAACTACGAATGAGTTCTGCATATCACCCACAGACGGATGGCCAATCTGAGCGAACCATCCAGACACTTGAGGATTTATTGAGGACGTGCGTCCTAGATCATGTGGGAGTTTGGGATGAAGTTCTGCCGCTCGTTGAATTCACGTACAACAACAGCTTTCAAGCAAGCATAGGGATGGCTCCGTTTGAAGCTCTTTATGGAAGGAAGTGTCGAACACCTTTGTGTTGGTTCCAAGAAGGCGAGAACGTTTTCACTGGACCAGAGTTAATTCAGCAAACAACCGAGAAGGTGAAACTAATTCAAGAACGACTGAAGACGTCTCAAAGCAGGCAGAAATCCTATGCTGATAAGAGGAGAAGACCCTTGGAGTTCGCTGCTGGAGATCACGTGTTTCTCAGATTAAATCCAATCACTGGAGTGGGAAGAGTTCTCCGTCCAAAGAAGCTTTCACCCAAGTTCGTAGGGCCTTATCAGATTCTGAAGAAGATTGGATCAGTTGCGTATGAACTAGCCCTACCACCTCAACTGTCCAACCTGCATCCAGTCTTTCACGTTTCTCAGCTCCGCAGATACATATCTGATCCATCACACGTACTGGAGTTGGAAGACGTTCAGCTTCGTCCAAACCGAACCCTGGAAATGCAACCAGTCCGAGTGGAAGATAGTCGTATCCAGCTCTACAAGGGAAAACAAGTTAATCTGGTGAAGGTGGTGTGGGATGCGAGGACTGGAGACTCAACATGGGAGGTTGAAGAGGCCATGAAGGAGCTGTACCCTCAATTGTTTAACTGGTAAGTTTTAGAATTTTCGAGGACGAAAATTTTTGTAGTTAGGGAGATTGTGAAGCCCTAAATAATTAACGCACCAAAATCCACTCTTTAATCACCATTAAACACGTTTTGACACGTCAAAACCAATCTGCATGCGCCTGCCATGTGTCACTGAGGGAGCGTTCCGGAAAGCTTGGTGGGAAACAAGTGGCATGCAGTGGATTGGACGTTGGTTCTGCGTAGAGGAAGGAAATTTTTACCCTCTGCATGCGCTGTCACTCTACTGTCACGACAGAAGCTTCTAAAACGTTAGTGGAAAACCATGTGGCAGTGCGTGAATGCATGGCTGGCTGGCGAGGAAGAGAAAATAATTTCTCTGATACGCTTCACTTCAATTCAAGCTTTCATCTTCTTCCTCACGAAACCCTAACCATTTTTTTCTCCAACTTCTCTCTAAACCCTTTCCATCTTCTCTCTACGATCACTCACCACCAGCACCTCTGTTTCCATTTCAGAAACCGTAGGATCATTCTCGGAGCTGTAAGCTTTCAGTTGAACCGATCAAGTTTGCATTCTGTGACTGGTGAGTTCTCTTCCCTGGAACGTTCTTCTCTTCTGTTCCTGCAAACCAAAATTCTGGTTGCATGCGTGGGTTAGGGGTCTGATCTGTCTATGGTTTCGTGATATTAGGTTAAGTGGATTTGGTTGTGTAAGTTGCTGGATAGAAATCTGTGAGAGCAAGAGCGAAACCTTAGCATTTGGAAGTCACTGCTGAACCAGGTAAGGGAAGCTTGAGTAATTTGATTTAATACTTGGTTGATGTTTATGACAGTAAGGAAGTGTGTTGGATGTGAATTGTATGAAATATATGAATTTTGAAGTATGCATGTACGTGTATGTTGTACTGGTTGTATATGATGGTAAATGCTTTGAACTGTATGTTTATGATGTTATTGGTTGAACTGTACGCAGAGAAGTAGAAGCATGATTTAGGATATGATTAAATTTTCTGTATGATTTGGAATGTTAATGTTTTGAACTGGATGTTGATGATGATATGTTAGAACTGGAAAATTTTATATTGATGAGATGATAATATGAATTCTGGAATGTATGAGAATTATGGTGGAGAGAAATCGTAAGTTATGAAAATCTGTAAAGTCATTGTAAAACGAGAAGTCTGGAAAAATATTCTGTCTCTGATTGATCAATTACGCTCGTCCTTGTGCGGTCATTTACCGTTCGTCTTCTCTAAATTTGAATTAGAGTTAAATTCTTTCGTTTTGGAAAGGATGCTGTCTTAGAACGAGCGTCCCCATTTGAAATCCTAAATTTAGTGTCAGTACTAAGTGGCGTTCGGTCTTAGACCGAACGTTCGTTCACAAGAATAAATGATTTGCTAGCGTTCGACCTTATGTCGAGCGTGCGTCTTTGCTAGCGTTCGACCTTATGTCGAGCGTACGTCTTTGCTAGCGTTCGACCTTTTGTCGAGCGTTCGTTGTTGATAGCGTTCGACTTTATAATGAGCGTACGTTCTAAATCACGCAAGGTCTCCTATTCAGCACGCGTATAAATAGCGTTCGTCCTGCTTTCTAAATAGCTTTCGTCCTGCTTTCTAAATAGCGTTCGTCCTGCTTTCTAAATAGCTTTCATCCTGCTTTCTAAATAGCGTTCGTCCTGCTTTCTAAATAGCTTTCGTCCTACTTTCGAAATAGCGTTCGTCCTGTTATCCAAATAGCGTCCGTCTATACAGTGAATTAACGTTCGTATTTTAAAGAAGTGTAACTAAGAATGAAAGTATGATGTTGAGGGAATTGTGAAGTATGCGAACCATATTTGAGATGAAGTTGTGAAATTGGAATTTGAACGAGCGTTCCAAGGAGGAACGTCTCTATGAATGATTATGTTGAATGGTAAAGTGTGACCAAGGAAAAATCGCTGATGGCTGATCATCCTGATATTCCGTGAGTGCTCTCCTCATGTAGAGGGAGTAGGTCATGCGTGGGAATGGCAGGAGGCCATTAGGGTTAACCTCGGTTGGCAGCTGATGGGAATGCCAGTTACTACACCAACCGGGTGCATGAACGCCTGCGGTTACTTGGATTCACACAGTCCGGACGGTCTGTCTTAGGGTAGTTGGATGATTTATATTTTGCTTATACGTATTGGTGCATGTCTTGTGTGTTAAATGCTTGTGTTAAAAAATTGTATGTGATATGTATGAATTAAATTACCTAAGCTTACCCTTGCACTCTCCTTGTGTTGTCTACTGTTGATGTATGTCCGTCTTGTCAATGCAATGATCATCCGTTGTGGATGTGAGCAGATGGGGAGGCGCCACTTGATGCTATGTTGGAAGAAGAAAATTTGGAGGACGCCAACCTGGTCGAAGTGGAAGTTAAAGCCGAGCAGTAGCTCGCTCGTTCTTAGTAGCTGTTAGTAGTTTTATTAGCGTTTTGGACGTTCGGTTATTGTATTGTAAAACCGTTCGTTTTTAGCTTTCGTTGTTTACTTTGGGGCTCGACTTTGTAATCGCTGGAACTTATAGCCGTTCGGTTTCTGTCTCTTGTTTAGTTGTAAAGACTGATGACTGATTACTGTTAATTGTAATTAATTCTAATTAATGGTAGTTACTATTTATTGGGATGTTACATAATATAATATTAATTAAAGTTTACTTTTAAATATTGGAAGTCTCACATCAACTAAAGATAAGACTAATTTATAATATATAAATGAAGTATACAATTTTATAAAATTAAATTAGACTTAAACTCAATTTCTAATATTGAAAAGTGTGTTCAACATATTATGTCACTAACTATCAAGTTTTTAGGAAATATTTAACAGAGTTAAAATAAATATACAAGAGTTTTGAGCATGTCAAACTTATAATACATATTAAAATTATTATTTTTTATATATTAATTTATATATGTAACAAAAATTAGAGAGGTCAAAGTTTCCTTAGACTAAGCTTTGCTGTAACAGGTCACCACTATAAAATCATTAATATTCATTTATCAACATTTAATGTTATATTTGAAATATATATATATATATATATATAGAGAGAGAGAGAGAGAGAGAAACACACACCAAATGAGATGCACTACAAATAATTAAAAATATAAGATTAGCTTAATAATAAAAATTGAAAGAAGTGAAAAAGGTTGTGAAGTCAATTTCTTTCTCGTTAACATGTGAGACTTTTAAAGATGCTTTAAAAGATTTGAAAGAAATTATATTTGATGAGTTTTGAAAGGAAAATGGAAAAGGTTACGACGAGATTTTAACCACTTCAATTAAATGAAACCAAAAAATCATGAAACTACACATGTTTTTTTTTTTTTTTTTAATTTCAAAAGAAAACCAAATTATAATACAGAATTATCACTCTCAAGAAAATTCAATCCTTGTAAGTGATTTACGTCATTAATTATCATTGTGATAATCCTGATCCCGCAAACCTTTTCTTATATTAATTTTTCAATCTGATAATTTTGCTATTTGCCGAGTATTTGTGTTCGGAAAATGTCTTTTTAATAATTTTTTTAATAATGATACATAATATGTTGTGAAAAAAATGTTAAAAAAATTGTTAAAATGTCATGGAATCCTTTACGTTCATTATTATTACTTATCTTATTTTGAATAATGGTGATTCTAAAATGGAGCATCTCATATGCGGTTCACCCGTCAAACATTATTAATCACCGTGTGATTTATCATAATAGAATTAAAGAAGCGAATCTATGGTATTATAAAATTTATTATTAGTTAACTAATATGCTAATTAATCTAATAATCTATTCTGTTCGTTTGTATATGTTAAAAGCGTACAATTATATATAATATATTCAATCATTATTTCATGATTTAAAATAGACTGAATACGTAAATTTGGCTGAATTTAAAAGTAAGGTGTGTGTTGTTTTTTCTAGAAAAATTGAAGGCGATATAAAGTAAAATTTACAAAAATTTGAGTGATTTAATTTATTTGATAAATAATTTTTTTTAATAAATTGAAATATAATTTTTTTACCTTTATAGTAAAAATTAATACATTACTATTATTATTATTATTATTATTATTATTATTATTAAAGAATAAAAGTAAAAAAGTATTGAATTGTGTTAAGAATATTAATAAAAACAAATAAACTTAAGAGGCAGGGATTGGTCATCCTTTAATTCTCCATATAAATCTTTTCTCATTTTTTTTTTCATTTTTATCAATACAAGTCCAATGTCAAGAATAATTTATTTCAAGAATCATTCAAAATTACACAATACAAGAATAACAATGTAAAATCATTGTTAAATCATCACAAATCTCTATCTCTCATTTGAAATTGAAAATTGAGTGATATGCAAATCATCACTCCTATTTGCTCTCCAATCTGCATATCCAAATACGAAGAATCTACATATATCTATGTATAATAATCTCTAATATAATAAATCCGCTTAAACGATCATAACATAAATGTATCAAAATAATAAAATGTACAATTTTTTTTAAAGTTATAAAAATGATATTTTAAAAAAAAAAAATTAGATAAGTAATGTTAACTTGATATGCCTTCATTTTGAGTAAGTTACTTGAACTTAGACTTTAATTTAAAGTGATAACTTGTCAAGTTAACACGTTTTTTCTTTTCATATTATTTTTATAATATTTTTAAAACTTCTACCATTTCAGTAATTTAAAATAATAAATTGATATTTTTGTGGTTTTGGCCTTAAATGCACCTTTAAAAATATAAAAGTAATAGTTTTATTGATTTGAATCTAAAAATAAAGAAAGTTTATAAGAAAAGATAGATAGTTTTTGATTGAGTGAAAAATAGAGGTAGAAATGGGTTTATGATTGATAATAATTGAGGGTGTGTAAGGAGAGTGAAAGAGAAGAAAAAAATGGTGGGACAAGTTCACGTGCGGAAGGACCTGAAAGTAATGTAAGTACATTTCCAAGATGCCAAAACCAGAGGCTACAAAGCAGCAGGTAAACCCTGCAAGCCTCTTTCCAACATTGGACCCCTAAGCTCGCATTATTTATTTATTTATTTATTTCAAATCTCAAACTTATATATCTTGCAAAACATTATCTTTTAGGATAATTTTTTTTGCATTATTGCTCCCAATTAAATTGACTAATTGTTTAGCTTAGTGATTGAAGCTCTCTTTATATGTTGAACCGATCAAGCAAACCTTCGTTATGTAAAAGCTTAATTAAAGTTGTTAAATGTTTTTTTAAATGTTCAACTGTTTAATATCACTGTGACATAGTTTTTTTTTTTATCTTCGTGTGGTTAAAATGGATTAGAATTTGTAGATAATCTGATCTACCACAGATTTGGACTGAATTTGTTTAAAAAATATGTAAATTTTTTATATGAATCAATTTTCAAACTAATTCACTTAAAATCGTATTCATTGAGTTGAATTTTTGTAGTTTAATTTAATTACTTATTATTTTGTTTTAATATTAATAGTTAACACTTTTTTATTGTATTGTAAATGCGGGATAAAAAAGATGTTTCAAGAAATCAAATGTCAGACCTCGGAAAAATGCACCCAAACCCTCCTGTCAGTCATTTAAAACGCACCCAAAATTCTCTGCGCGGACGCCAGGTGTCAATCAACGAGGATTCGGAAATCAGATAGTGGAAGGCAGGTGTCGGCAGGAGAGCGGACGTCCGTTTAGACGTGGGAAGCAAAATTAATTTTTTTGAAAACCCGTACCCACTCTCTTCTGCATGCACCTTCTTCTTTCCAAACTCTGACCTTCCATTTCTCCTTCTTCTCTCTAGAAACTCTCCCTTCTCTCTACTGAAACTCACATTTTCTCTACTTCGATCACCGTTCAGGCACCGTAGGAGCATTCACGGCGTCCCAAGCTTCAATCTGAACCGAACAGTTCAAAATCCTGAAACTGGTAAGTCTTTTGTCCTTAGTCGTTCGTTCTATAGTACATGCAAACCAAGTCTCGGTTGCATGCTGATACCTTGTCTGATCCACTGTTGGTTTCTAGCTGTTGGTTAGTTTAAGAGTTGTGGAGCGTAAGGGTAGAAGAGATTTTAGTCAGACAAACCATACTTCTGCCTCTAGAACGATCGTCACACTAGAGGTAAGGGGAGCTTATTCAATTTAATTCATATGTTTTTACTGTGCTGCATGGAAGTTCTGTGAACTGTATGAAACATGACTTTGTGATATTTGATTTTGTGATATATGATAATGATTATGAGCTAATGTATGAGGAATATGAAATGTACTATGATATGAATGTATGAAACTATGAAGTTATATGCTGATAAATGAATTTGAATGTAAATGAATATTGAATATGAAATTCCCCTATGATATTGAACGTTCGGCATTGAACGGTCCTTGACCGTTCGGTGTTTCTAGAAAACTTCTTTGAAATTGAATTCTTTCATTTGGAAAGAATTCCAGTTGAGGACGAGTGCCTTATTGTAATAGTGCTACGTTGAGCGTTCGGTCAAGCGTAGTTGTATCTGAGTATTCGGTGATAAACTTAAACCATGTAAATACATATATTTGTTTATAGTAATCATTCTCAAACACAATTCTAATAATATCCCATGTATAAATCTTTCTATTATAAACTTTAGTAGTGCTCGGTCTTCCACAAAGCGCTTGTACTTGTTATAGTTGATCAAATGTGATGAATCAGCGTTCGTCCACTTTCAGTAGAATTTTTCCTTACCATGTTCGGTCATTGACTGGCATTAGGTTTCTGTAATTGAACTATTCTAAAAACGATTCTTTAACGTCTTGATGTGTCTACATCCATTGGATCCGGCCTAGAGCCTCCGTACTTAATTTATTCTTTGAGTATGGGTCTGAACTCACGAAAGTCAGTTCATTCAACTGATTCACGTGGTAAATAACGTTCGTCATATATTTTATTATTGTACTCGGTTTATTCTTAAATCTAAAAGTAACTCTCTCGGTCTTATTCTGTTCTGGAACGGGAAATTTATCGGTCTCGTTCCTATCGTTCGTCCTCGTCCTGAAGAGGGCTGAACGTTCGGTATTTGATGTTCTTAGAAATGATGATAAAAATGGCACTAAAGTGAAAGATTATAGAGGATGAAGAGTATATGAGATAAATAAAAGGTTGTGGATTTTGGACGAGCGTTCCAGGGAGGAATGACTCTTGGATGAATATTGGAATTGTAAAGTATGAATGTGGAAATGCTTAGCTGGCGGTTCATCCTGATGTTCCGTGAATACTCGTCCTCACGTAGAGGAGGGTAGGTCATGTGTGGGAACGACAGGAGGTCCTAGTCCTTAGGGTTACTTTGGACGGAACGGACTAACCTCGGGTGGCAGCTGATGAGAGAATTCCAGTTACCACATCACCCGGGTGCATGAACGTCGTAGCTACACAAAATTCATACAGTCCGGACAGTCAGTCTAGTAGTAGGCCTTGCTTGAATCGTATGTTGGAATGTATTTGATGTGTCTGAATATGAGAAATGTATGTTATTACTTGAATTAAATTATATAAGCTTACCCTGTGTTTTATTGTGTTGTCTCGTCCTTGTACGTCCGTCTTGTCATTGCAATGACCATCCGTGTGGATGTGAGCAGATGGAGACGCGCTGTTGGAGGATGCGCTGGAAGAAGAAAATTTGATAGAAGTGGAAGTGAAGACCGAGCAATAGGAACGTTCGGCTAGTTTGTAGTAGTTGGTCTTTTGGTAAGGTGATCGTTCGATCACCTTCTCTTTTAGTTTTGTATGACCGTTCTGTATTGGTTTGTAAACCGTTCGGTCAAATAGCACTTTTCTCGTACAGGTTAAGTTTGTACCTTATGTAAGGTCGTTCGGCTATTGTTGTACACTCTCTTTTAATAGTAAAGACTGATATGTGTTATTGTTAATTGTAATTATTCTATTATATGGTTAAATGCTATATTTTTGGGATGTTACACCAAAATATTATAAATTTATTTATTCAAGACTATAATCTTATAAATAGATAAATGGTACAAAAATGATAAATATTATAAACTTATTTATTTGTTTTTTATGTTTGTTTTTAGATTATAGTTGACTTGTATGTTACTTTTTTATTTTGAATTCTCTTTTGGAGTTTAACATATTTTAGAGTGAAATTTATTTAGATTTAAATTATAAAAAAATTGTATTTTTTTTTTAAATTTAAAAAAATTGTAATTAAGTAAGTCATTAAACCAAACTCGTTTAATCCACCAACTTATGATAGACCGGATTGAGTTTAAATTTTTTTGGCTCATAAATAAGTAAACAAAATTGAATTGACTCACTAAATAACCAGTTTGTGTTGAATGAAGTCAGGTCAGACTCGATCGAATCAAGTAATCGACAAGATTATTCTTATCTTTATTTTATAAAACAACTTATTTTCTTTTTAGTTTTTTTTCTTTATCAATCATCTTATTTTCATCTTATTTTGAAAGAGAAAAGTATGACATGATTAATAAAATAATAAAGATAGAAAACATAAAATAAAGAAATCAATGAGTTAAAAATAATAAAATAATAATGGCATCATGATTTATTTAACCTAAATATAAACTAAAAAAAGTGTCTCGTACTATGCCAAATATTTACATAATAATTGTTTTTAAGATTAAAGTTTAGTTTTCAAGAAAGTCAAAATGTGAACTATAATTAAAAACAAAACGGGTTCAAAAATAAGTCAGAATTTAGTTTAATCGGATTTTGAATTGAATTTTTAAATTTTCTTCTTTTTCATTAAAAAATATAGGAAAAAGGGACTTTTTAAAGAAAAAAAAAACTAATTACATAGAATAACAAAATTCAAAATTTGGTTTTCCAATAACCTAATTCCAACATCAAAAAAATTATATGAATATTTGACACACAATGTTATTCCAATCACAATTTGTTGTATGAATAAAACAATTTCACATTATCTCGTTAATAATTTTCATAACCCAAAAAAAATATGGATCTTCCGCTAGAGATATTAATTGTCAATTTGTGAATGCGTGTACTTTTTGTCATAAATATTTATAAATCATTAAGATAAATAATTGATGATATATTATGTCTTACTAATATAATTTATTGACAAATTATATTATATTAATTTATAATTTGATTATATCAATTTTTAATGATATTCGTGATATATTATACTCATAACTATATTGATTATAGTGTAATATTTTATGATATATTATAATTTTATTTATCATAAAAATAATATATACATATTATAATATATAATATTAATTTAATATTATTTTTCGGAAGAAAAAGTATCCAACAAAAGTCAAACAAGTTACTTATGTGAAAATACAGAATATTTTATATATTCAATAAAATGGAATTTTTTATTAAAATCTGAATTAAAATATCTGTTAAAATATATATTTTATTTTGTATATAAAATTGAATTAAATCTTAAATAGAACTTTTTGCGTCATAGACGAAGATTGGTTAGGAATCTGATTGCAGTTCTTTTCATATATAAAAGTCAAATTCTCTCTCTTCAATTTAGTCAGAGATATGTCTAATCTTATGTATTCATAAATTTGAACGTAACAATTCTCGCCAATTATAAACAATAAACATATCGGTTGCTACCTAATGTTATTATATGATATCATTAATATAATAATGTTAGTACATCAGTAATATAATTATCACTAACGAGAAAAATGAGCAAAGACACGTGGATATTTTAGTCTTTTTATTATTCAAATTCAAATTTACTTTTACAATTATGACATTAATTATATATTCTTTTTAAATTACACGTCCAGATATTTTAAGTATTACACATTTATTAATATACCGGTTAGTTTATTTTAAACTTAGTTGGAAATATTTGAAGATATAACACAAGAATAATAGTAAAAAACGTAATATTAAGAATAATAGTAAAAGACGTAATTATAAAGAGTGTGGAGCACTGACTAGAGCGTTTTTTTCATTTGTGATTGTGTTTGAGATGGTTGGATCGGCACCCGTGGTTGGAGGAGGTGTGGATGATTGGTTGGAGGGAAGACTGTCGTTTCGTGAGATATAACATGACTTTTTTTTTTGGAGTTTTATATTTTTCAAAGTAGCTAATAAAAAAAATTAGTCAAATATTTTTATTAAATATTCTTTTAATGTTTGGGTACAAAATATATATACTTATTTAGATATCTATAAATACGTGTGATATTCTTTTGTTTTAATTATCATTTTTTTCTAAAGGAAAATAGTCGAATTTTGAAAAAGTTTATTTTATCAGTATGGAGAAGTACATTGATAATTTGTGTAGAGATATTTTGTTAATAAAAGGAGATAAATCGTTTACATATTTAAACATTTACAAAAACTTAATGTAACTGGAAAGTATTTAAGTTAATAAAAGACATTTTTACTCGGAAAAGAGTTTTATGAATTTGTCTTTTCATCTTTAGAAAATATATGAAGGATTTTGACTATTAAAACTTCAAATTTATCTCCTAATATTTTTCGTATTTTCTCTCAAACAAGATAATTTATTTTGTTGTTCATGAAACTTACAAAAACTCAATGTTGGATTTACATTCATGACCTTCATTTAGAATATTAACAACTAAAAACAAATTTCTTTATGTAAAATTGGTACACCTTTATCTTTATATGATTATACCAAGAATAATTCTCGAGAATTCTTTGGATCTGTCTTAGTTGATTTTGATTTGTTATTTAATTTGCCAAATCAAATTTTGGTGAAAGGATCGAGATTTGCATTTATTGTTGATGTATATACTATGGGAATTGCCAATATTTTGCTCAAATTGTATGATAATTAGTATTGATCTATCTAATTGTAAAATGTTATAACATGATATCATTGTTATTTTTGTTGGGAAAAATAGTTGGTGTTGGTGCAAAAATACAACAATACTAACATCCTAAGCTAGTTGGTGCACAAGATGGAATTAAGGGTTATTTAACTCAAGTGGTGAAACATGTGGTGCAACTTATGATAGTGTCTATAATGGAGCTTGTGGTGGAAAATGTGGTTTAGTTTTTTATGATGCAACCAATTGTGGTACAATTTGTCACTCAGTTTCAGTGAGGGTTAATAATGATAATATTTGTGTTGTGAATGTATATTTTATTGTTAAGAATTTAGATGGTCGTGTGTTAATGAAATTTGATTCTTTGGTGCTGGTGTAAAAAATACAACACTATTATCGTGCTAAGCTAGTCAAAATGAAATTTTTTTACTACAAACAAGTATATATAAGTATGAAAATGAATATTACAAGTAAAAATACCTATTTTGAGAATTTTTTTTACTACAAACAAGTGTTACTTGAGTAAAAAACATAATATCACTTGAATCAAACTTATTAAACTTTAAATATATTTTTAATAAATTTTAATTTTAAATTATGTTTTCATTATTACTTCTAAATGAAGTAAATCTTTTATTAAATAATATTTTATACAAATATTAATATATAACATTATTGTAGAAAACATTTTTGATGAAGATTAAATTGAACTCGTTGTCAAATGTTAGACAAAATGAAGACTCTTTCAAACCATCATTAAAAGCTTCAAAAATTGTAATAACTCGTTAAATTGAGTCTTAAGAATAGATAATGTGTTCTAAATAATGAGACTACATTATTCTAATAATAAAAAGTTAAAAGTATAAATAGAAATTTCATTAAAAGTCTCACTACTTAAAACATACATCATTTCTCTATAGCTCGTTCTTTGAACATCTTTTTCCTTTTCTCTTAAAGTTATAACCTCACAATCATCTTTTTGACAATCAGGAAGTGTCTAGGTAATATCATGGCAACGAGTCTTCACTTTTATCTGATAAGTTTACTCAAAAGAGTAAGTTAGTTTATATTCTTTGTTTGAACTATGTTTTCTTTCATGCATCTATGAAGTAGCATGATGCATGCATTTTATTGGTTTTCTAGTTGGTTCTCTACTAATTAGTGGTTCTAATCGTGCACCCTGATCATAAATTTGTGATCAGTAGGTGTAAATATAGTCCTCTTAGCTGAGAGAGTGGTTGTCGATATCTTAGTGCTATTGAACCTTCTTATCAAGTAAAGGAATCTATATGTTAATTTTTAAATCTTTTTTGGTGTATTGTATTATGATTGCTTTGAATTGGTAAAATTTAGTGTTATCAGTGATTAACATAGTCTTGCTGAAAATATTGATTAATTGTGCTTGTTTTGATGACTTGAGATTATATGTTGAGGTTATAATTAGTGAAATTTGTTGGTGTATCTTGAGGTAGTCAATAAATTGAGTTTTATGCTGGTTTTTGGTCCATTTTGGGGGGTTTTGACTGGTGGAAACTAAAGCAATTATACTTAGATGAAACTAAAGGCTTATGGGTTGTTTTTGAGTCAATTATGACTTATTTAGAGACAAAGTTTGCTGATTCTGGTTTGTGACATCTAGAATTGAATAAATGAGTTTTTGAGTGGTTTAGTTGATATAGTGTATCTCGTTTATGACCAAATGAGCAAATAGGTACTCAATTTCAATCATAAGCATGTTTTTACATCAATTATAGTGTTAAAGATACCAATTTCATCTTCTGGATAGGTTCGAGGTGCACCACGATTAGAAATATAAGTTGTTGTAATCTGGTATAGCATTGACTGATCTTTTTGAGTGTTGGGTGCTCCTTTTGAGCGCTGTGCACCAAAACCCGAGAGCCCTTGGGCTCTAGGACGTTGAGTACCATGAAGTCAGAGAGCTTTCTGACTTGTGACCGCTGAGCGGTGGAATTGGGTTTTGCAAGCCACTTTTCCCTTGCGGGTTTGAATATCTTTTTCCCTTAATTCATTGGGCGCTCTGTCTCTTTGCTGACGTCCTATTTCTCGTCATTAATGTGGTTTTTCCTTGCTTTCTTTTCTTGGTTGTTTGAGTTGGTTATTATTATATTATGTGTATCTTTTGATGTCTTTAAATGCTTGTGAATGGTGATAATGAATGTGTATTTGGTTAAGAATGTTGTGAAAGGAATTCCATAGAAAAGATACTTGTGGTACTTGTGTGTAATGTATTGTTGTAGCAGTTTCGAAATGAAGAATGTTTCTGACACTTAAATATCCATCCAACCTCAAGTAAAGATAGATGGTTATGTCGTGAGGAGTAGTAGGAGATCCTTAGCTTAGAGTCAATTTGACCATAGGTGTATGGCAAATTAACCTTGTGTGGTAGTTTGGGTGGTATGTTGTTTTACTACACATGTGCGGGTCTCCCAATAGTTTGACACCAATACATGTATCTGAATGATCTGTCTAGAGTCTAATTATGCATTTAGGTATTTGATGGTTTTAAGAATGAGATTGTGAGATTATTGCTTTGATTGAATTGAATGTTGGGTTCTTTTATAGAGTAGCTTATCTTGTTGCTTGTATTTGTTTATTTGAGTTTTTCTAATTCGCAATAATTAACTTATTGGTGTGATCAGATGAAGAGATTACAGTTAAAAAGGTGTTGAAAGATGCAAATACGGATACCTACATAGTTACAGAAGTATTAATTTTAAATTTTAGGCTATTTTAATAAACTTTTAGTCTATGTTTATAGAATATTAAAAATAAAATACCTTAGATATAAAATTTGATTTATAATTATATTTTTAAACAATTATAATAATATTTCATATGTTTTCTTTTGTATTGTGTTTATTAAACATATAATAATTACATAATAATAATGATATAAAAATCAAAAAAGTTTCCATAAGATTTATTGTTAAATCAAGTAAAATATATAAAACATAAATTATTAGTTATACACTAAAGGCTAGTAAATGTAAGGGCCTGAAATTATATGGCAGTTGGGTCTTATGTTGAGGCAGCCAGACCCATAAGGCTAAGAGCATTATGACCTTAGTAAATGACCTTTCAAAAATCTGAGTTCCTTATCTCAACTTCCCATTCTTTTTCTAAGGACTCAGTTGTTCATTTTCTCTGCCTTCTCTCTACCATATTTTTCTTTCTCTCTTCCAGCCCTCTTCACTGAACTACTGGAATTTTGTTTAGGTGACGCCAAAACATCCGCAACATAGAGAGCTTCGGAACCATCCGATCAGTTTCAGATTCTAAGCCGGTAAGCCCCTCCATGCAAGCTCTTCTCTGTCCTTGAACTAGCACATGCAATCTCTGTAGTTGCATGTGGCTTGTGCCTTCATTTTTCCTTCTGTTTTTCCACTCAGTTCTAGCTCTAAGAGCTGTTCCCATCGCCATTTTTGGTGGTTGTAGGGCACTTTTTAGGTCCTTGTTGTGAGGTGATGTTAGAGTTTTTCTAGCGAGTTGTACGGTTCAGTCAAGTCACTCCAAGGTAAGGGGAGCTAGAATAATTTCTTATAAGTTGTTATATGTTAGGTGTATGGACTGATTTATGCATCATTGTGTTGTTTGTGTTGCATTTTTAAGTTCTGAGTGTATGGAATGATATGTGCTGAAATGTTCATCTGTGAATATGTGAACTAATGTTGTGTGAACTGCTTTAAACGTGTTGTGTGGTTGCAAGTGAGGATGTTTGATGAGTCAAATCTTATGTAGCAGCTGTATGTTGAAAGTTAAGAGGATTATTAGTGTTTTGAGTTATTTTGGAGGAAGTGGGATAATGAATTTGAGAGTTAAGGGTCTAGGGCTCTTGTAGTATGTTGGGACACTATAGGGAGGTTATTTGTGACTTGTTATAGTCATCAAACTGATCAAAACAGGTGCAAAATGGTTGAATTGAATTTGGGCCCCTAAGTGGTGGAACTTGGTGTTTTAGAGTTGAATTTGAGTTGTAATTACTTTAGAATGGTAGTAGGAAGGTTTTAGATCATCTAGACAAGTTTAATTAAGTATAAACTACAAATTAGAGGTGTTAGAAGTTGGGAAAGATGACTAGAAATGATAAAGGGTGTGTGAGTTGCATAATTCTGCAGACCTTGCGTCCTGCAGATTATGCAGACTCGCTAAGCGAATGTTTTCGCATAGCGAGTCCTCACAGCAAGGTGCTCTCTGTTTAGTCATTTGCATAGCGAGTTGGTGCGCTGTGCTAGTGACTGGAGAAGGTTGTTCTCTGTCTGGTGATTCGCTTTGCGAATCTAGTGGCTATGCGACTGGTAATGATTTGAGTTTAATGTCAATTAATTCGAATAGCGAATTTGGGGTGCTATGCGAGGGTTTAGGGTCTGATAATGTGTATTAGAATTTTTAGTTTAGCATAGCGCATAGACTTGGTGCGCTATGCGAATTTTAGTTGTCCCCGTGTCAGGAAAATTCGTTCAGCGCATCAAGGGTGGTGCGCTATGCGAATTTTAGCTGAAAAATACTCCCCCGTCAGGAAAATTCGCTCAGTGAGTTTCACATTTTTCCTCATCTGTTTGAGCTGTTTGGTGTTGTTTGACTGCCATGGTGTATGTATGTCTATATAACTGATTTGGGTGGCTTGATTTTGCAACATGATTGAGGGTATGTTGTATTGTGTGTGAATTATAGTTTGGAAGTATGTATGAAACAAAGTTGTGATTGGCGTAAGTGTAACAAGTATGGTTAATGGACGTAATTCCATGGATCTCAAAGTGAGGTCACATGGTGGTGCCCTATAGTGTTGGACGTAATTCCATGATCTTCAAGGAGAAGATTCATGGTAGTGCCCTTAATGTTTAGAATGATTTGCATGGTAGCTCAGTCTTGGGGGTTTTCCTGACACTCCAATGGTCTTTCATTCTCAAGTAGAGAGGATTGATCCACGTGGTGAGGAGTAGCAGGATGTCCTAGTCTTGGGTGCTTCCAGTACGGCCCAAGGTGAGTGATAACGGACTAACCTCGTGAGTGTGGTAGGGTGAAACCCATTGGCAATGACTTTGCAAAGCAGTAGAGGCCACCACGAGTGCATAACCCGCCATAGCTCGGGAATCATTCTAGTCCGGATGAGTCAAGTTTAAGTGCAACAAGTCATGTTTGTATAGTATAGTATATCCGTCTTTACTTGCATGTTGCCTGTGACTGCTATAAAACGATTTTTTATATCTAGCTCACCCTTGCTTGTGTGTTCGTGTTGCTTGGGTATGCTTTTCTTTTGCAATGATCATCCACTTAGATGTGAGCAGAGGTGGATGAGATGCCTCTGGAGCAGGCTTTGGAGGAAGACGATGTTGTTGCTTAGTCTCCTTAGGATTCTCCTAGTGTTTCTTGTATTTTGATTTACTATTTAGTTGTTGAGGATTTTTCCCAGTGATTCCTATCCTTGTGAAATACTCTATTTACTTTTAAGTTTTAAATTATGTTTCATTCTAGGATGACGGTAAGCTTAACTACTTTACTTACAGTCTACTTTAACTGTTTTCTTTCATTTAAATGTGGACTTATTATGTTATATGCTTCTATATAATCTGAAATGTTACAGTAAAAAGTTATTATTTTTTTAAAATATTTTTCTTAAATTGTTCTATAGAGTAGTACAAAATTTAATATAATTATAATCACCCCACTAAATGGTTTAAATTATTTAAAATCTGTGAATATACCAAACAAATCAAAGCAATACATTTTAGGTTTAATCATTCACTAAGTCCCTATTTTCGCATGGAATCTCAATTTCGTCCCTTTCTTTCTGAAAATCTCAATTGGGTCCCAATTTTATGAAAATTGCAACAAATCGATCCTTTCCGTTAATTTGGCTGGACGGCGTTAAAAAAATTGATGAGTGAATGCTGAGATGACGAACGAACGCTCGTCCAGCAGCGAACGAGCGCTCGTCCAGCAGCGAACGAGCGCTCGTCCAGCAGCGAACGAACGCTCGTCCAGCAGCGAACGAGCGCTCGACCAGCAGCGAACGAGCGCTCGACCACCGAACGAACGGTCGTCCAGTGTGGAACGAACGGTTGTCCAGCAGTAAGAGGTCGACGAGCGTTCGTTCTCTGGTGGACAACCGTTCGTTCCACACTGGACGACCGTTCGTTCGATGGTCGAGCGCTCGTTCGCTGCTGGACGAGCGCTCGTTCGCTGCTGGACGAGCGCTCGTTCGTCATCTCAGCATTCACTCATCAATTTTTTTAACGCCGTTTGACACTTTTTAACGGAAAGGATCTATTTGTTGCAATTTTCATAAAATTGGGACCCAATTGAGATTTTCAGAAAGAAAGGGACGAAATTGAGATTCCATGCGAAAATAGGGACTTAGTGAATGATTAAACCTACATTTTAAACGAGAAACTAATAACTATTCAATGCATTTGTCCAACAAGAACGATAAGATAATAAATAAAAAGTAATTTTCGTAGAGTCTAACAATATTTGTTGGAAGTGATTCTAAATAATTGAATTGAATATAACCTACAACATATTCTAAGTTACTAAATTTAACCTTTTTAATTTACATATAACAGATGATGATGCGGTGAGGAGGATTTTGCGTCCCGGCACGCAGAGCTTCACCGGAGGTTGCGAATTAGAAGAGCCTCGCAACATCTGACAAGGCCGGGGTGGGTTTTGTGATGCGATCCGGTGAAGATGAGAAGAAAGAGAGGTCTGATAGAGAAAGCTGACCAAAAAAAGAAAAAGCGGGACTCAGAAGAAAAACAAGTTCATCGATTGTTAGTTCCACAACCATAGTTACTTATTTAAAAATTGAAATATAAGATAATTTAAATATTACATGAATTGTATGATAAAATAAAAAAATATATGAGATAAAATGGATGGTGTTAACGTGAACGGTGTTATTAATATTATTGTGTTGAGTTGGTGTTGCTTTTACAGGTACCCAAACCCAGTGCATGCTTCAAAAGCTACTGTTTGCTTCTTTCTTTTCAGTTTTCAATTTTGATTGATTGATGGATGGATGGATGATGATGATATGATGGTTCACTCCATCTCCTTTCCTTTCACTCTTTATGGGTCACAACTCAATGCATTCTTTCTTTTCCATCGTCACATGCATCTTTACTTTAAGTATATTAAATTATACATATCAATCCAACTCTCAACCCTTTCAATCATTTTTCACTTTCTTTTGTCAATCTCGACTCAAAATAAAATACATCTCATTTAACTTCGGATTTATTTATCAAGTCAATTTAACTTAATAATCATGCTAATGATGTCCAAAGAGTATTACTTATTGCTAATATCACTTCTAATAAAAATAAAATATGAATATTTATTTGGTTCATTTATTTCAAAATCTTTTATTAATTTTTTAAACTTTTCTTCATATTATACCAAACCACATGCTGGAGATCTTCTACCATATAGCTGCATGCTCAATGAATCTAATTAATGTAGTAAAGTAATGTGGTAAAAAATTTATAAGCATGTATATATCTTGAATAAATTGTTGTTTGTTCGTACCCGTAGCATTCCTTTCACGAATTAGAATTATATTATTTTACAAATCTAAAAATTACCCTAAAGTGTACATATAATGTTTATTTTTGTTTGTAAAGTTTGTTGTATAGTAATTTCATGTTTATTAAAGTGTGTTTTTGCTTGTAGGTCTGATTATTGATTGAGTGAATGAAACAAGACTTGTATTCGAGTTCATGAACATGGATACATTTTCAAATATAACAAAATATATATATTTTTTAATATATACATATAATAACTAATATTCACAATTTATTCTTATGATTATTATTTATTCTGTTATTAAGATTGCAGCGATTTAAAGACGTTAAAAAAGTGAAGCAAAGACAGGGGTGTTGTGCATATGAAAGTGCAGTGTACGTAGCTGTGAAGGGGACAAGAAGTACTGCATATATACGATGAGTTTGTGGTTAATTTGGTTGGTGCTGCCGTGCATGGCATGCCTCAAATTCTATATAGTTGTTCCACTTGCGAAAACTTTGTTTTCTGGGATGTTACAAACAGCTTAGACAAATATCACAAAATGAAAACCTTCACACACATGAATCAATCAACATAGTTTCTTGACTGAGGTTCAAGAGTATGAGGGGATTTATGTTTCTTTATATAGGTAATTTGACGAATATGATGATATTATTGTATGGTCTGGACGGTCATCCATTGTCTCGTATTAATCGGACGGATGGTTATGTAAAAGAGGAAAATAAGCTTAATAATTATGGAACATTACTCAACCAATCGATAATGCCGGTCGGTAGAAAGCAAAGACGTTCGGCTACAGTCAAAAGACATACCTTACTACAAGATTAAAGTAAATGATAATTAGGGGTAATGGACTTAGATTGGATGGTGATTAGGGTTTTGCTAATCTCAAGTTCATATAAAAAACTATAAATACATGTCAAAGGTAAGAGGTTGAGAGAGACATTTACTTCACATTTATTACTATTTCATTGAACTCCCACACGGACAATCAACTGACTTAAGCATCGGAAAAAATTTGACGGGTACATCTCCGGGCGGTGGCACGAAGATGAGGACTCGAGAGAACAACTTGACAGCCATCGAGGAGAAATTGTGTAGGTGTTTGAAGGAACTCAACCCCACTACCGAAACATTTTGGCGTCCACCGTGGGGCCGAGTAACTCCTTATACCTAATGGTGACCACGAGAAACATGAGCACTGAAAACCCGACCAAGATGATCAAAATGCTACAATAGAAAATGAAGAAATGCAGCAAAGACACGAAGCCGAGTTGGCGCACGTCCAGGCCGAGTGTTTAGCCCGGATTGCTCAGGAAAAGATCCCCGAGGCATGAGAGAGGGCTGGGGAAGGACAAGATAAGGTCTTCTAGGAGGAGAGGACAGAGCAGAATACCGCACCGGACGAGAGGTGGAAACCGACCGAAACCAGGGTTCGTGAAAGTGGAACTAAGACGGTCCGAGTTGAAACCGCCACCGTTAGCAAACAGCTAGTGGTGAAGGCCGAAAGCACGTCCGACCTATTACCGTTCGTCTAGGCCATTATTGATGTCCACATATCCGAACAGTTTGTCCCGCCCCAGATCAAGATATACGACGAGACCACCGATCCCGACGACCATATTAAAACATTTACCAATCGCATGACATTTCATACGGGAAGCGATGCTATTTGGTGTAGGACTTTCTCCCTATCATTGGAGGGGAAGCCTTATAGTGGTTCAACTCACTGCCTCCCAACTCCATTGAAAACTTCGATGGTCTCAAGTCCATGTTTGGCCGTCAATTCGCGAGCAACCGTACTCAAGACTTGACCATTTTCGAACTGGTGAACCTCAAGTAGGAGAAGGAGGAGACACTGAAGGCGTTCATGGACCGCTACCAGAGATCGTTCGGAAAGTGAAGGGTCTCAACTCTGAGCTCGCCCTTCAATACGTTCTGTCAGCCCTCAAATCGGGGCCTTTTAAAGACGGTGTCTACCGCCAGGCTCCCAAGACTATGCAAAAACTACGAGAACGGACGGTCGACGAAATAATGGTGGAGGAGATGAAGCAGTCATACAAAAAGGAGAGCCAAGAAGCAAAGAGGGAAAAGGACGAAGGTAAAAAGCACGAAAGTTAGTCCGAAAAGTCTGAAGGGTTCAAACTCAGAGAGCCGCCTAGGGGGCCTCGTTTTCAACAATACACCCCGTTGAACACTCCCCGAACTAAGATATTACAAGAAGCGCTAAGCGTAGAATTGATGTCGGCGCCAAAGAGATGGTTGACGCCCCCGGGTGCGGATGACAATAAACACTACCTATACCACAAAAACATGGGCCACACCACTGAGGAGGATCATCATCCTCGACCAGGAAACGACACGTCCGGGCCCTCCGGTCGGTCCATGCGATAGAGCGGCCACGAAGAACCATGCCCCCAATAACCTTCACCGACGAGGATTTTCACGCACCGATCCGAAGCAAGACGATCCCATGGTCATCACGATTGAGATCGCCCGTTACGGGGTGAGCAAGGTATTGGCCGACTAAGGAAGCTCCGTCAACATCCTATACTAGAAAAAGTTCCAACACATGGATTTGTCGAAAGACCTGATCGTCCCTTATAACGAATTGATCATCGAATTTTCCAGAGAACGAGTGGACACCAGGGCCTACGTGGACCTGCGTAATCGCCTTGGAACTAGCCGAGATAGTGAAGAGAAGAGAGTGTGTTTTTTGTTGGTAGAAGCAAACACTCCGTACAATGTTCTACTTGTCCGACCGTGCCTCATTGCCTTTGGTGCCATCATGTCGACTCCCCAACTCACCATGAAGTACCCGTCTTACAGGGGAACGATATATACCGTACGAGCGGACTAGAAGACCGCTTCAGAATGTTACACAACGGGATTTAAACTATACCCCCACTTAGTGAGAAGGAAGGCACCCGGGTCGGAGTTGACGATGGTGGACCTCGACCCCCGGATGAACGCTGATGATTGGATGGAACCCCTAGGGGAGCTACAACAGTCAAACTCAGGAACAACGACTTTTATGTCACAACAATGGCTAGAGGATTGACAAGGGAAACCGAACGAGATCTATAGATGATTCTTTGGCGTAACCGCGACCTATTCGCTTGGACGACTGCTGACATGCCGGAGATCCATCCTTATGTCATGTCCCATAAACTAGCACTTTTCAAGGAGGCCCTGCCGATCGCCCAGAAGAAGAGGCGGATGGGAAGCGAGAAGGGAAAGGTTGTGGAGGAGGAGGTTGCCAAGCTGAAGGAAGCAGCCTTTGTGAGCGAAGTAACATATACCACGTGGCTTGCCAACGCGGTCATGGTGAAGAAGGCCACTGGGAAATGACACATGTGCACCGACTACACCGATCTAAACAAAGCTTGCCTTAAGGACGCTCACCCCTTGCCAAGCATCGACAGTCTGGTTGATGGGGCGTCCGACCATAAGATGCTTAGTTTTCTGGACGCATACTCGGGCTACAATTAGATCCCGATGTACACCCCCGACCGGACGAAGACCGCTTTCATCACCGAGAAGGCCAATTATTGTTACGAAGTTGTGCCTTCAGCCTCAAGAATGCCGGGGAAACTTATCAGTGACTGATGAACAAGATATTCGCGGATCAGATAGGAAAATGCATGGATGTGTACGTCGACGAGATGGTAGTTCGATCTGAATCTGGTACCCAGCACATAAGAGACCTAGAGGAAGTCTTTGGTCGCCTTTGGCGATTCGAGATGAGATTGAATCAAGCCAAATGCACCTTCGAGGTGCGGGCTGGAAAATTCTTGGGATTTATGTTAACAGCCTGTGGCATCGAGGCCTACTCGGACAAATGTTCGACCATTTTGGAGATGAAAAGCCCATCAACCTTGATGGAGATCCAAAGACTAGTAGGTAGGCTAACCACCCTTTCTCGGTTCATACCCAAACTGGCTGAATGTATTAGGCTGATATTGAAAAATTTGAAGGAGGAAGCAGATAAGTGGGACGCGAGATGCGAAGAAGCGCTACAGGGAGTAAAGGCAGTGCTAACCTGCCCCCTGATTATGAGCCGACCGGTCGAGGGCGAGGATTACAAGTTTACTTAGGGGTGTCAGACGAGGCCCTCAGGGCTGCCCTGCTGCAACAAACACTCGAACCAAGGCTCATTTACTTCGTGAGCCGAACCCTCCAAGATGCCGAGATCTAGAAGGCTCCAACCATACTTTTAAAGCCATCAAATAGTGGTTCGAACCGATCATCCTATTTCCAAAATCTTGAGGAAACCCGACATTGTCGGTCGGATGGTAGGATGGGCAGTTGAGCTGTCAAAATTTGGCCTACGGTATGAACCAAGAGGGTCAGTCAAGGGTCAACACTTAGCTGACTTTGCGGTGTAATTGCCCTCAACGACCCCCTATTTCGAGTGGGCTCTGTACGTGGATGGGCGTTCGGACAGTCTTGTAGTGGCACTGGAGGTCCTGTGAACTTACATATGCACTCCTCACGGGACGACCGGTGAAACTCCCTTGAACTTGACATATGGTACTGACGCCATAAAGGAACCACTGTCAATTTGGCAAGACGGTGAACAACAAGTTCATTCTGCGAACCACTACCGTCCGGATTCAATTAAATCCCAAGTTGATGAACGACGAGTTCCATAAAGGAATCACTGTCAACTTGGCCGGACGGTGAATGACGAGTTCATTCAACGAACCACTGTCGTCTGGATTCGGTTAAAACCCAAGTTCATGAATGGAGAGTTCCATAGAGGAATCAATGTCAACTTGGTCGGACGGTGAACTACGAGTTCATTCAGCAAACCACTGCCATCCTGATTTGGTTAAAACCCAAGTTGATGAACGGAGAGTTCCATAAAGGAACCACTATCAACTTGGCCAGACGGTGAACGAAGAGTTCATTCAGCGAATCGCTGCCGTCCGGATTCGGTTAAAACTTAAGTTGATGAACAAAGTGTTCCATAAAGGAACCACTGTCAACTTGGTCGGACGGTGAACGACGAGTTCATTCAGCGAACCACTGCCGTCCGGATTCAGCTAAACCTTAAGTTGATGAACGAAGTGTTCTGAAAAAGGAATCACTCTCAACTTGGCGGGACGCTGAACGTTGGGTTCATCTAATGAACCAATGCCATCTGGTTCAAACAAAAACCAAGTTAATGAACGAGCAATTATTAAAAGGAAAATCTTTGTCAATTCGATAAGAACCACTGTCGTCCGGTTCAACCAAATGTCAAAACAACGTGAACAAAGTGCCCGATCAAAAGAACCATTAACGGTAAAAAAAATTCATTTTTGCATTGAAATCATTAAAGTCGGACTCTAATAACTTAGCATAAAATTAAGGAAAAACGAGACAAAAAAATGAAAGCCATTAAAAAGTATGTTCGAGGTATACATCATAAAAATCGTTGAGCTGGCGGAGCAAACACTGGTAAAACAGAGAGTGTCTGCCGCCCGGACACATAATCAACAAAATATCCCCCCCTCCCCAACACTAACAAACTAATACTCCTAAACTATTCCCTACCAGCATCATTATCGTCACTGGTCGGCTCTTCTTCTTCGGCAAGTCGCTCTTCTACTGATTTTCTTCAAGCTGCACCAACTCCCTATCGATGACGTCCTTCTCAATGTCGAAACCTGCAGCAATGACCTGGAAAAAGGCCTTATTAAAACCCTCCTCGTGCTCGTACACGACCGAGGAATTCAGCGCGGCGACCTTCTCTTTCGCCCGTTGGAGCCTACCCAGGAAGGCCTTATTCTCTGCCACCAGCTCCTGCTCCTTTTCAGTTTGCTTCGTGGCAGACATTTTCAGCTGGCCTTACTCTTCGACCAGGTGATTATTCCTGGCGTGAGCATCTTCCAGGAATTCGGCGGTTTCGTCTAACTTTCGCTTGGTTTCGTCAAGACTGAGCTAAAGGTCAGTTTGTTTTTTCTCACATCCGCCGTGGGCAATCCGCAGCGCCTCAACTTCGACTTGAAGATCGGCCAAGATCTTTTTCTCGGCCGCCAACTCCCCTTGCATGTGTTTTGCATTGCGCCGATCCGCAAACTCCTAGAGGTACCACGCCAGCATGGACGCCCAGGTTGACAGCTCCAACATGCCATTTGTCACTTCGCTTTCAGAGAGCGGCTCCATCAACATCCGCTGATAAGCCTTTCACCACCACACACGGTAGAGTTGGGATCCGAACTCCCCCTCTTCGTCACGTATCGAGGATGGTAACTCTGGGCCCCCCTCGTTCTCAGATCTCTCTATGTAGGACGACGACACTAAATTGGGAGAAGACCAGTTATCGCCGCTCGTATTAAATACCTTGGAAAAAGAATGAACTTTTAACCTAACGACTTAGGAATAGATACGAAAAGAAAAGTGTGAAAATGACAGCACCCCAACCCCCTATTTATAGATCTTTTTTTTGAAAACCATCAAGTCATCACAACTGTTAACATGTATCACGTTTAACGACCCAAATCAAGCGACGCTACCACTACCTGAGAAGAAAAACATACGAGTTAGCAACATGTGTTTTTTTGCCCAAACAAAGCTTCAAGATAGTGCCATCTGGTCCTTAACGAACACATCATGCAAAATAGGACACCTGCGGTCAAAACCCTACATCAACTATGTTGCTTAGGGCTTGGGGGCCTGTGTACTGTATGGTCCGGACGACCATCCCGTTGTCTCGTATTAGCCGGACGGACAACCTTGGAAAGGAGGAAATAAGCTTAATAATTATGGAACGTTACTCAACCAATCGACAATGCTGATCGGTAGAAACCAAAGACGTCCTGCTACAATTAGAAGACAGACCTAGCTACAATGATTAAGGTAAGTGGTAATTAAGGGTAATGGGCTTAGATTGGGCCGTGATTAAAGTTTTGTTAATCTCAATCCCATACCAAAAACTATAAATACAGGTCAAATGTAAGAGGTTGAGAGAAACATTTACTGCACATTTATTACTGTTTCATTGAACTCCCGTACGGACAATCAACTGATTTAAATATTGGAAACCTTTAGCAGGTATATCTCCAAACGGTGACATAAAGACAAGAGCTCGAGAGAACGACTGGACAACTATCAAGAAGAAATTGTGTAGGTGTTTGAAGGAACTCAACTCATTACTGAAACAATAATAATGATACATAGTCAGATAATTGTTTTGTACAAGTATATATGGTTATAGATTTGATTTATGGTTTTTCATAACTGTCATAATTTAGTTTCGTATGGAAAAAACTATATTACTTTTGTTTGACTGGATAAGTCAAACAGGCCAAGCAAAGTTGATGAAATGAAGATATATAAACTATATATATCAAGTTTATTTGATTTGATATTTCTTATAAATACATATAAATTAATGCAAAAACAGAAATTAAGTTACAAGTTAAATCGATTCAATAAGTTAGTGACCCATATGAAAATCCAGTCGAATTAATTTGATTATTATAATGAGATTATAAGAAATGAGACGAGAGGTAAGAGAATCAATCGATTCATTTTTATATTTGTCAATATTTTTTATTTTATATAAAATTATTCAAAAGTATTTCTTTAAAAATATAAATTTAAATAAAAAATTAATTTTAAAATAAAATTATATAAGAAAAATAAATTTAATCTTTCTAAAAATACAGTCTCATAATATAAATAAGAAATATACAAATACAATAATTAAATTCTGTAAAATTTATTTAACGATTCATTTTTTATAAATAATTTAATTTAATTATTTGATTCTTTTAAAAAATATTCAAATAAAATAAACTATTGATTAACAAATAAAGAACATACGTATATTGAATACTGATACTTTATTTATCTGGATAAGTACCGTTGCATCTTTTACCCTTACATATACGTTAATATATTTTTTTTTTCATTTACCTATATTGGTTTATTCGTTTTATAAAAGTGTGTAGAAAACCGTCCCCCTTAAATGAACTTTATTTACTTTGCTCCATGTTCTTCTACACTACTTATTAATTAAAGGCTAGTTAGTACAATTAAATTATTTTCCATAATCACCTCTAATTTAGTCAATCATTCTCTTAATTTGTTTTTCAAATATCATTATCGGTTTTATTTCTTTCAATAGATCTCATTTTTAATAGGATAATGATACTTTAACAACATTTTTTGACAATATTTTAACACCATCTACGTGTCATTCTATGATTGGTCCAAAATTATTCTACAATCAATAATAATAATCATAAACACCAACATGGATCAATCACAGAATAACATGTAGATGATGTTAAAATGTTGTCAAAAAAATGTTCTCAAAGTATCATTATCCTTTTTAATATATTTGTTGTGACTCTACTTTTTATTGAATGTAGACAAATTTTCAAAGTGATTTTTTAAAGGCAGAATATATTACAAAAAAATATTTAAATAATAGTCAATTTTATAAATGAAAATCAATTCATTACCACTACAAAAACATGCAATTTTTTCACGGGTTATTGCAGGGATTTCCTCCGAAACCGCCAGCCATTTCGTGTAAATTTATAAATAAAACTTTATTGATATTTAAAATAGTCTTTATAATAAATAAAAAATTTGGGTTTTGAATTATACTTTAAATTGGTGTTTAACATTAGTTACAAATGTTATAACTACAAAAGAAATTAGTATCTAAATTGAAACGTGGCACACACTGAACATGAAAGTTGACATTAGACGTGGCACACCGTTAGCCACCTGGAAGAAAATTTAACGCCCTTGCTTTTTGAGGACTAAAAATTTGAGTTCATTAGAAACCGATTTAAAGTTTATTTCACAAACAATTATAATTTCTTATTCTTAATAAAAATTACTTTAGATACCATCATTTTTAGTAAAGTTGTCATAGTGAATTAAAACCCGTGAGCAAACCAAACCTATCATGGGTTTGAGCATCGTCGAGTTAAACAAATTTACAAATTTTAGTAGGTAAAAAATGAACCTGATTCTCTAAAAACTCGATTCATCTGGATTGTACTCGTGGTGAGTCAGGATGACTCACCAACCCAGACATAATATATATATATATATATATATATATATATATATATATATATAATTTTTGGGATTATTTCGATTTTGTTTAGAATTATAATTTAGTTTTCGAGACTAATGATTTATTTATTGTCTAAAATGAGAAAAAACCAATTTTTAAAATAGGTTTGAATTTTTTGGATATTGGTTATATATTAAAAAGAAATGTTAGATTGAAGAAAAAAAAATAATTAAGTGAACCAACGAGTTTAACCCAACAATCTGTGTTGGGTCAAATGGGGCTCAAATTTTTTGATGTCAATAATAAATGAGTCGAGCTTGATTGACTCACTAAGTAACCAATTCATAATGAACCGGGTCAGATGACTCGTTTTGATAACTCTAAATTTTAGTTTATAAATTGATATCTAAATTACTCACTATAGTAACTAATTATTTTTGTGTGACTAATTTATTTTTGTATTCATTGTTATTTAAGAATTTTATAGTAGTGGTAACATAAAGCAATATTGTATTACATTTATTGTTTATTAAATTAAATGTATTTCATTAAAATTAATTAGTACTCAATTTAGCTTATTTACACTTGAGACATTATATAATTAATAAAAGAGAATAAACCAAGATAACAAAAGTTATGACTAATAAGAAAAACAAAAGTTAAATTTCTAAAAGATGAATAATACATCATAAACTAGTACGATTTATATAATACAAAACTTATATATTTAACTAACAACAACTTTTTCTTAATAGTCTTTTATCCCTTCACAGTCCTTCCACCTACAATGTCATTTATTTATGTATAACATGTGATCATTTTAGGTAGACAAACCACAACATAACAGACGGCAAGGTAAGCTAGCCTTATTATACGAGACCATACAAACGATAAGTTTTCTCATAACATGGAAAATTTATCATTATCATATCCTACTAATCACTTATAACAATGATCATATGTCTAAGCAAAGCTTACCCTCACGACATACACATGAAATCACTTGTATTGAGTAAACTTAGAGTTTCTACAGACGTTATCTCTCATCCCTGTCTCAAAAGAGCTATAAATGTATATATGTCAAGGTCGGGTCATCCCTTTCAAAAGCATGATAGGATGAATTTTATATCTGCGAGTTTGATCTCTTATTGAAGCTTCAAATATGAACCTCCATCCATTCTCACAACTAGATATCTTCCTCTAAGTGAGTAGAATACTAGTAGAGTCATGATAATATCTACACAAAATCACTTCTCAATACACCATGTATAATCACATCAATGTAGTACTCTCTCACTGATGGTCCCTACTTTCACCAGATTCGCACCATGGCTCACACATCACATTCTCATATAATCTTAAGTTATCGCACATATGATAGATATGTATCTTACTTCAATCCAAAATAATCTCGTAGCATTAATAGCCTATTGTTCATTTCAATTTAAAATTTAATAATTCATCATTTATTTTCTTTTGTATTAGCATAATATTAAAATACAATATTTCCATTAAGTATGTCAAAACAACAAAAAGCATTTGTCTAACCACATACCTCTAACCAAAGATTCCAATGATAAAAAACATGAATAATTTCTCAAGAACCATCTGCCAAAATTTTAGTTTGATCCAACGTTTAGCGAATCAAAATTTGAAATCATACCAAGATTGCCCATAATCCAAAACAGGATGGCACCCAACGTCCTACACTTGGTGGCTAGTGCTAGATCGTCTGGTGGTCACTATGAAGTGAGCGCCCAATAGCCGTAGAGTGGCATCGATGACCTATACCACTAGAACCACTAACTTAGGAGTGCCTAGAGATCCCTGGGTATCACTAAACACTGTAAATCTCTTGTGGTCATTGTCTAGGTTCCCATAAATGGTGCTCATCAATTATGTGGTATCTCCCAACGCTGTATCACATTTTTGCTCATAAATTGACTTGAATGGGCTGTTTATCTCTACTATTCATGCAACTTTAGCTCCTTCTTAGTTTAAAATATTTTAGTCCAAATTAATGATTAGATAGATCAAATTGGATAATCCTTGCGAAATCAATTCAGCTCCATGAACAACAAACACCAATTCAACCAAAACATCAAATCCAAATAATAAGATAAAAATTTAAATACATATTTTTAGCTTCTAATGTGCCATGTCACATACTCAATCTCACACAACCGTTTTTATGACAAATTCAAATACTTCAAAAAAATTTACTCAATTAAACAAAAATATGCAGTTTCATCCTAGGTACATATAACATATTGATTCAAACACTAGTACAAAATTTCATTTTTAACTCGTACATTATGCCTCGGTTTTTTTGGAACCGAAGCGTATCAGACGCGGTGGCAGAGTTGTAATTTTCAAATCATTATATGCTTCGGTTATTAAATAACCGGTGTCTAAAAGATATATTGACTCGGTTGACAGAATAGGCCGAGGTATATACCTCAGGTGAAAAAGTTACTGCCTCGGTTACCAAATGGACCGAGGCATATGGGCTTGGACTTGGACTGAAGCACGAGAAAACCTAGGAGCTCTCTCTTCTTCCTTTTATTTTTCTCGCTTCTCTCTCGTTCCCTAGAAGCTCTCTCACTTTCCTTTTATTTTTCTCGTTCCCTAGAAGCTTCTCTCTCGTTCCAATCTCGCTTCTCTCGTTCCAAGCTCGCTTTTCTCTCTTCCAATCTCGCTTCTGCTGTTGTAAGTGTCGCTGCCGCTGCCCCGCTGCTGCCCCGCCACTGGCGGGAGCCACCACCACCTCGTCCTGGGCGACGGCTCGAGTGCAGCTTCCACCTCACCTGCCATTGCGTCTCTGGAGCGAAGAGCAAGCGGCCCCGCCGCTGCCCCGGCGCTGCCCCGCTGCTACAAGGAGCCACCACCACCTCGCCTGTGCAAGCGGCCCCATCTTTGGAGTGAAGAGCAAGCGGCCCCGTCTCTGGAGTGATGCGGTGGCTGTTGGCGGTGGCTGTTGGCGGTGGCTGTTGGCGGTTGCTGTTGGCGGTGGCTGTTAGCGATTGCTGTTGGCGGTGGCTTTTGGCGGTGAAAAATCTCAGATCTACAGATCTGAAGGCCCGGCTCACCCGCAACAGAGATCCCCAACGTCCCAACCGACTCTCGTTCCAATCTCAGATCTACAGATCTGATGCCTCTTCGCGGATTCACGTCTGGGGAAGTGTCGTTCGCAACCTCACGTTGGAGCCGAGGCCAGTCGTCGGACCGCCGTTGCTCAACAAAGTCGCCGTTGTTGGCTCCATTTTTGTGTTTTCTTTTTTGTGTTTTTTTTTATATTGTATGATTCTGTTATATTTATGAAAGAATCTGAATATGATTTTAGCCTCTCTGGATATTTTCCTCTCTGGTTGTGAGATTTTGCTTTCTTTTTCTGGTTGTGGTTTTACAGTGTTTGAGATTGAAAGATGCAATAGAGAAAATGATAATAAGTTAATGTGATGGAAGGCCTGGAACATTGGAAAATCGAAAAACACTATACTCACTATACTACCTCGGTTCAGGTCTCGAACGAGGCAGTAGAATCCAAGATATTGACTCGGTTCAGCAGAAACCGAGGCAAAATTCTATCATTTTTTGATTCGGGTCACAACCGAGGCAAAAAGAGGTAACCTTTTTACCTCGTCTGGATATGCACCGGTTACCGAACCGGTGTCTATAACCCAAAATAACCGAGGCTATATCCTTTTAATGCAGTAGTGAAATTTCATCATCTAGAAAATATAATTTCAAATCATTCACCATAAAACAGATTATGGCATTTTAGCTTCACACAGAGATCCAAACTCATCATATAACAATATATTTTTAAATTGAAATCTAGTTTTTCTTAGTTAGATAGATGCTCATAAATTTAAAAAGGTGCTACCTACAAACTTCGACTCTCTTAAACTCCACGGACTCAATCTCACATAGGTTGCTCTACCTAAATAGAAAACTCTTAGAACCTATCAGGATATACCCTAACTATCATAATTTAACAAAGATTCACCTTGAGCCCTTGGATGCCACGTGCATGTCCAAAACACACCACATGCAACAAATTCCTCAAAAGACAACAAAAGATGAATTTACTTTGTTCAAAATTCTAATGGGGATAAGATTGTAGACCTCAACGTCAAAAATCAAACAATGCACTCTGATACTTAAACAAATGAAAAATGAATTTAAAAATGAAGTGAGGAGGAAAAGTTTAGAAAGATGATGATTTTATAAATCATCTTTTATTAATAGAAAATCTATTTATAATTTATTATATTTATTAAAATATTTTAGTGTCGTTTTTTTAAAAACTAGTATTACTCTTAAATATTTTTTATGCTCTTGCAAAAGAAAGTTCGAATAGTAAAAATATAAAAATGTTTTAGTAACTTGTGATTATATTTTTCTCTAATTTAATTTTTTTAGGTCATTTGTTATTTAAAAGAAATAAATGTTTTGAACTTTATATTATAATAAAGTTAAAATGTATTTGTAGATTTAATATAACGTTTTTAAATATATGTAAAAATTAACCTTTTTTAATTTCTTTTCTTTTCCTTGATTAGTATTGTAACATATGATCAAGTTTATACTAAAGACCAAACGACCATTTATTACATTTGGGTCGAATGATTTAAGTATCACGAAATTACCATTAACACTAATTAGCTTAGAGCAAAGTGTGATTACTATAAATTTGGTCGCTGTTAATATGAAACTCATTCTAAAAACTATAAATACAAATTTAAGGTAAAAATGTAGGTGATTGCATTTAATACACATTAATTACTCAGGAGACTAAATCTTTGCTAATTTAATCTTTACTAACTTTAACATCATAATAATCTTTGCAGGTAACGTCACAATTTGACCTAACGAACAATCAAGAAAACAGTGACAAAGTATTGACTCATACTTTTAGGAAATACATTAAACAATAATCAATAACCTCAATCTCATAACTAAAACAAGTATATATATATATATAAACTAACACTAGTGTAGAAATCACTTTAGACGTCCGTTATTTTAGGCTTTTTACATCTGACCCGTATCGGACGTCTATATGGGTGACATTGATGGGACGTCTGACCCTACACAAGTCGGACGTCTAAGACCATGGAACGAGTTTGGCCTCTATAATTCATTGGACGTCTCTGTATACACTAACAGACGTCTATAGACGTCCGATGTGGCATTAATAGACGTCTAGTGGGTATTATTTTAAAAAAAATTATTTATTTTTGTTATAAAACCACACCTGAAAAATAGAAAATTGTCCCAGAACATTGTAATATTATATATCAACTCGTTTGAAGTTAACAAAGTAATAAAAAGGTTTAATAGCCAATTTAATCCTCACTTTGGTTGAAAAATCTCAATTTAGTCCCTCGTTATAAAAGTGTTTTGAATTAGTCCTAACTTTTAAAATAGTGGGTCAGATTGGTCCTTTCTGTTAAATATAAGTTAACAAAATTAATGGATGATGATGTGACACAACTTAAAGCTAACGAGGGACCAATCTAACACATCAGCTTTAAGCTGTGTCACATCATCATCCATTAATTTCGTTAACTTATATTTAACGAAAGGGACCAATCTGACCCACTATTTTAAAAGTTAGGACTAATGTAAAACACTTTTATAACGAGGGACTAAATTGAGATTTTTCAACCAAAGTGGGGACTAAATTGGCTATTAAACCTAATAAAAAACAATCCAAAACCTAAACTATCAAAAGTTAAAGTTAAACTAAATCTAAATATGTTGAACAACGATAATAAATCTTCCTACCTAAGTCCATTTTGCAGAAGATAAGTTGTCCACTCTTGTCTTATCTTCTTAATTGCGTCCTCTGGTATAGCAAATGTACTCTTGAAGCGCTGCAAAATGAAGAAAGATGCATTATGTACCTATCTTATAACAAAGTTAAGTTGTTAGAAACTAAGAATCTAAATAAGTTAAGCATCATTACCTCATTCCAGTCAACTGTAATAACAACTCGAATGATGGTCTTAATCCAAGACATGACATAGTACCCACATTCCCATGAATCTAGCTGTTTGTTACACTAAAATGACAAACTAAATAGTCAAACATTTAGATCATTCAATAACTAGTAAAATAAATTAGAACTATAAATGACTTACAACCTTTGGATACAGGACGGATACTAGTTGACCTCGATTTTACCCATTATTCTATGGTTTAAACCCTCCCTTGGTCCTCAAGTTTGTATGGAAATCTCATTTGGGTCCTCAAGTTTTTTTCTGTCTCAATTGGATCATATTTTTTGTAAAAGTGAGCACATTATACCATAACCGTTAAGTGGTGTGAGACGGCGTTAAATTGATGTGAGCTGGATTTTTTCATTTACTGATGTGGCATTGTGCACTAAAATTGACTGTTTGTTGTGTTTATCCACGTAGGCTATGAAGCCCTAACATTTAAACCTTATTTTAATGTTTTTCAAAATGGGATAGTTTGAGTTTGTAAAATTCAAACTGAAGTTAGAGTATATCCATAGCCAGAGGAATGAAAAAGTAACAGAGATCTCAGAGTAAAATAATATGCAAGGGAAAACCAAATAAATTTGAAGACTCAATCCGTGTTCGATGTAATTTTAGTGGCAGAAGAAAAATGGGATTGAGTTGAAAAAGGTGAAAAGTTGTGCTTCTGCGTCATCTACCTGCGGGCGGCTATGGAGGTACCAAGCGTGGAAGCCAAACGTATTACAGTTCCAACATTATTTTATTTTGGTTCAAGCACACCAACAGTCAAATAAAAAAACACAACTCATTATCTATTGGATAAAACATTATCTATATTTCCTATTGACAAACATGAACTGTGGCTTCCCAATCTCATTCTCTGTATATAAATATAAACCCACCTTTCTATTCTTTCCCAGTAAACCAGTTTCGTGCTTTTCCATTTTTCATCAAACATTTCGACACACATTTTTCGCATTGGTTTATTGGGTTGAAGTTTAACTAAGATGAGGCCTGGTGCGGAGTTGTATTTCTTTAAAGAACAGCCAAGGAAGGTCATCAATGGTCCTCGTCCTTCTCCGCAATCCCCAATTCCAATTTCAAATCCCTAATTCTGATATACCTAATATGAATAAAGGGTACTTATGCCACATCAGCACTATTTTTTTAAACAAAACAGTCCACGTAAGAAACCCTAAACACATCACCACATTCTCTGTGCTCCAGCTCACACCAATTTAACGCCCTCTCACACCACTTAACGGTTATGGTACAATGTGCTCAGTTTTACAAAAAATATGATCCAATTGAGACAGAAAAAAACTTGAGGACCCAAATGAGATTTCCATACAAACTTGAGGACCAAGGGAGGGTTTAAACCTTATTCTATTTACATTGAAAACACAAGGTAATATTAATATAACTATATTTATCATAAAATACGAAGGTCAAAATGAATTTGAAACATAAAAAGAGAAACATTTACCCTTGAAGCATGTTTCTTAAGTTACTTTTCATCTTCCTGTGCAGTAAACAAAACCATACAATTTTACATTGTTTGGGAATGATGAGCATCAGCTACCAATGAGACCTATCATGATTCATAAATAGTTAGTAAAACTAACTAAGAAAACTTTAATGAAATTTTACATCAAGCAACCCATACCCATCAATGTATGGCACAAAGTATATGTCTCTGTTTGACTCAGCCATCCATGTTTCCAAATACTTTTGTTTGCTCTCAATTGTGTTACTAGAAGGTTGGATGGTCTGAGGTTCAACAAATCCGTACATGGAAGACCGACGTTGGTCCAATATGACTGTGTCCATGTACCTAAAACAACAAAGTTAAGTTGTTAGAAACTAAGAATGTAAATAAGTTTAATATGAAAGACAAAATTAACTATCTTACATGCATCATAGTTGAAGGATGAAAATATTCAACATCCTGTCTCCCCCAATGATCTCCAGTGCATCATTGAATGTGACATATACTGGGATATGGGGGGATACCAAATACTCTATTATCCCAGTACACTTCTACTGGTCCTCTGTTCAACCTGGGTAATTTTGTCATGAGCTTTGCTAGAGGATCATCCTCCGCTTCAGCCAAGTCATCATCTTCATCTATGACTGACTGATTCATCGGCTTCTTGTGGGGACGTATAAACTGAACATAAAAATTTCAAAGTTATCAATAAATATTTTTAAATTTAACATACAAAGACTAATAATAAAAATATTATACCTGTGGTGTAGCAATGTGTGACATGATCAATGCTTTAGGCCAGGCTATAAATGTTCCTATGGCCTCCCCCACAAAATGAATTTCTGAAGTGCGTACAGGCACCTAAGGCTGGGGATCCCGAACCTTGTCAATCGTCACACGCACATGGTGGGGTAATAGGGGAACACCATGAACAGTCTGCCCTCCCTCAAGTACTCGTCCAACAACCACAATGCGTGGGGGATCCCCATCAACCAACAGCTCATACTGACCATTATACGTAGTAGGCTCTACAGTAGAGCATGATCCCCTAGTGCTGACCCTAGGTGGTGTGGGAGCTTCAGTGGGCAACCCCATGGTGGGTTGCGTCATGGAATGCAACTTCTCTTCAAGCGCTCTTTGAATTTCTTTTTGTTCTTGTAGTTGCTCCATGAATCGTTGCTCCATTGATCTCATGCTTTGGTTGAGCCTTTCCTCCCACTGAAGATTCATCTTCCTCAATGCCTCCTGACTCATGGATTGAGTGTTTTTTTTTTGCAGGGCCAAAGTACTCACGAAGACCAATCGCCCCAGGAACTCCACGTACACGTCCTGCGTGCTCGAGCTTTCCAATGGCCGTTGTTAGAATGTCGTCTCTACCTTGGCCAACAAATGTTCCCTGAGTTTGCTGTTCAACCAACTCATCCCGCATATTTCAAAAACTTTGTAAGAAGGAAAATGAAATGATAAATACACAATCAAACAATGTTTTGGTTTAAACTTACAATTTTTTGTGAGATCAAGGTAGCTAAGGAAGATGTCATTCTCCCATCAGATTTAGTACAAGCAGCCTTCCATAGCTCGTACCTAGCAGGTGCAGGTGTTATGTCGGGGGACTCAAGTCCTAAGGCCTCCGCTCGAGTCTTCCTCATCTTCTTCTCAAGTTTTGCATAACCACCTCGTGATAACACGTGTGGTGCATCATTTAGCCTTTGCCTTTCTTGGGCGGCTAACCTTTTACCTTGTTAAATCATGTATATTCATAAGTGTAAAATCATAATAAATTGCATTAACTAAAGACTCTGTAGATGTTGAGACAAACTTGCCAGTCGGCAGACTCTCTAGATGCACGAAACTGCATCTACTCCTCTTGTGTGAAATTGTAGTGTTCCCATGGATTCTCATGTTGTCTGTCTCCAAAGACATATACACGTGTTAGTCTTGTCTTGAAATCCCTCCATCTGGTTGCTACAAGAGACAACACTTTCTTTCTAAGCTGAGTAGTGTTTGAAATTTCATAATTTTGCTGTTTAAAATAAAGAACATGTTAATGACATAAACCTATAAGAGAAAATAGTATATTAAATTTCTTTTGAGTATACATATTTGAATATATTTTCATAAAAGGTTCTTGTGGACCTTTAGGGCATCCTCACAAGAATTAAGAAGGATAGACACATGGGTTTTTGCTAACACACCCAGATAACTCCTAAACCTATCAGCATTTGGCCCTAATGGCACACCTGATCTGGGGTCAATGTCAACATGTCTCCTCTGTCCATCAATGCGTTTGGATGTCACTTTTGACAATCGTGTGACAGATCGACGACGTGATCTTGAGGTTGACATACCTGCAAAATATATACAAGGTTAGTACTACATCAAATATGATGAATAAGACAACATTTTAAAGTCACTAAAAAAAATATCACAAAACCTATTAAGATATTGTTTTCTCCCAGATCCCTTCATTGTGATCACTACGAATTGCGTGGATGTCATCGGCTACGTCATGGACCTTGTCTTCAATGGGTATTGATGCAACAGATGTATTCTCAAGTATATCAAGAGAATCTTCATCATCATAGCCGTGCATGTTTTTTCCTTCCAAAACCACTGACCATTTTTTATTTGTTGGATCATTTATGTAGAATATTTGTCTTGCTTGACTAGTCATAATAAATGGTTCATTAGTGTAATTCATCTTGTTGAGGTCCACCAATGTGAAACCAAAGTCATATGTCATGACATTGGAATTGATATAAACTCATTTACACTTGAAAACTGGGACTCTAAAACTGACATAATCAACTTTCCATATTTCTTGTATTATTCCAAAATAACTCATGGATGCTCTGATTGGATTTTTGTCTTTAGAACTAGCAAAGTGCACAACCTCAACTTGTAGTGTAACCCCACTATTTTGAACTCTACTTTTGTCATCTTCTACCTTTGTCTGAAAAGAAATATTGTTTATTAGTACCCACCATATGTAATGACATCTGTGTTCAGCTCGCGAGATAGCCTCAATAGACTTTCAGAAACATCTGGAGTCGCATAAATCTTTTTCTTAAACCATTGTAAGAAGGTTTTGACATATTCATTAAGATGCCATTTTTCACTCATTCCTGGGTATGCTGCCTTTATTTCATTAACGTGTTCAGAAATGTAAGGAATCACATCAACGGTGTTATTTAAGATGTACAAATGAGCTTGATCAACTTCTTTTCTACTAACACACTAAATTCTCACACCTTGAACACCCTTACCTTCACATTTTCCTTCATGTCTGCTCTTAGGAAGACCCATTGGTTCACAACTTGGCATATAACTTGAACAAAATTCAATGGCTTCTTCTGCAACGTATCGCTCTATGATTGAAGCTTCTGGTCGATACTGATTCTTGACATATCCCTTTAAGATCTTCATGTATCTTTCAACAGGGACATCCACCTTAAGGAAATCGGTCCATATATTCTTATTCCTTCATTTTTCAATTAATCTAAACCTCTAGAGTCAACAACTTTCTTGCAAATGACATTAAAGAACAAACTCAGACGTGTCAGAATACCTCTAACAGAAGGAGGTAATATGCCTCAAATAACAACTGGTAACAATTGTTGCATCAATACATGACAATCGTGAGACTTTAAACCAACTAACTTTAACTCTTGCATAGCAACAAGGTTACTAATACTTGAAGAATAACCTTGTGGAACCTTCACACTTCTTAAAGAGTTACAAAAACTTTGTTTTTCTTTTTTAGAAAGAGTGTGACATGCTGTGGGCAGATAGGTGTGTCTTCCAATTGACTATGGATATAACTCAGAACAGATTCTCATGCAAACCAAATCTTGTCGTGCTCTTATTCCGTCTTTTGTCTTCCCTTTCACGTTTAATAAAGTTTCGATGACACTGTCACAAACATTTTTTTCCACGTGCATGACATCTATACAATATCTAACATCAAGTTTACACCAGTACGGAAGATTAAAAAATATTTATCATTTTTTCCAAATGTTTTTTGCAAAAGTACTTTTACGGTGTTTTCCGAAGACAATGTCAATGTTTTTGACTTCGTTGTACACCTCATCCTCAACATTTTCATTAAATGTTTTTTTCAATCTACAGTAAGAGTGATTACGAGGAAGGAATTTTCGATGTCTTGTATATACTGTCTTTTGACCATGCTTCAATTGAAGGTAACTAGTGTTTTCTTCACAAATGAGACATGCAAAATGACCTTTTACACTATAACCGCTTAAGTTTTCATATGTTGGGAAATCATTTATAATGCAAAACAACATTGCACGCAAATGAAAAGATTCTTGAACATCAGAATCGAACACTTCGACCCCTTCTTCCCACAACATTTTCAAATCATCAATTAAAGGTTTCATGTAAACATCAATGTCATTTTCAGGTTGTCTAGGACCCGATATCATCATGGACAACATCACATATTTTCTCTTCATGCACAACAATGGAGAAAGATTGTATATCATCAACATAACTGGCCATGAATTGTGTTTGCTACTTAAGTTCCCATAAGGATTTGTACCATCAGTTGCAAGTGCAGGTCTTAAGTTTCTTGGATCTGCACCAAATTCTAGAAATGTTTCATCGATCTTCTTCCATTGTGGTGAATCAGCTGGGTGTCGAAGAAGATTATCGCACTTTCTTCCGGTAGCGTGCCATTTAAGGTTCTTTGCATCTTCTTTAACAGAGAACATACATTTGAACCTAGGTATTATAGGTAAATACCACATCACTTTAGCAGGTGCACCATCATTACCTTCATCACTAGTGTTTTTGTCATTTTTCTTTTTAAAACGGGATAAATCACACGTTGGACAATACTTTAGCGAAGCAAACTCCTTTATGTACAAAACACAATCATTAAGACAATCATGTATCTTTTGATATTCGAGTGTCATTGGACATAATATTTTCTTGGTCTCATAATGATGAATAGGTAGAGTATTATTTTCTGGAAGCATATCCTTCAACAACTCCAACAACTCTGTGAAACTTTTATCAGTCCATCCATTCCTTGCTTTTACACTAAACAACTTCAAAGTTGCAGACAGACGTGTAAAGTTGGGTATCCTGGAAATAACGGTTGCTCTGAATCATGTTTAAGAGAATCATACAAATTAGCTCTTCCAAAATTATCTTCACCGACATCACGTATCATGTCCTCTAAATGATCACTCATTCATTCTTCCACATAATCTGTTCCTCGTGACGTGGTAGGCTGGTCCAGTACTTCTCCATGCCAAGTTCAAACGGTATAAGTTCTCATTATGTCAAACATGAATAGATGGTCACACATATTGTCTAAGTCTTGAAGTGTTTGATTAAGACAACGAACACAAGGACAAAAATATGTCTCATTCACAGACTTAGCATTTTGTTCAACATATTGCAAGAACTCTGAAACACCCTTCTCATATTCTTCATTGATGCAACATTCATTCATCCAGCTATGTTCGTAATATAATTCATCAGTTTCAATTTTTTAACTCTCACAAGGTTAGGCCCTACCTATTCAGAAAAATTATTTTTCATAATTTGCTAAGACACATGCAAAGAAGTCTACATCATAAATTTGATAAGATTTCGGCAACATTTCGCATTGGTCTCCGATATACACGAAATGAGAGTAGTCAAGGATGACCACAATCAAATATGCATCTAGAGAACAATACAAATACTGAACCGAAACTTTATCAATCTTATCCATAAACTCTAACGTACATGTTATAGCAAATTATGAAAAATAATTTTCTCAAACTGTCCAATCAGACAATTCAAAATTTAACACAAATAATTAAAATATTAATCGTTTGTGTTAAATTTCAAACGAGAACTAAGTTTAGCTCAATTAGATACTAATAATCTAACATACCAATCATAACAACACAACAAAACTTTATCACATGCATATTCAAAAGTCAATAACATGCATACGCAAAAGTCAATAACATGTATATCTCCAAAAGCCAACAACATGCAAATCCAAAAGCCAACAACATGCAAATTCGAAGATTAATAACATGCATATTCAAAAATTAATAACATGCATATCCAAATGCCAAAAATATGCATACCGAAAAGCCAATAACATGCATAAACAAAAACTTTTAAACAAGAATGCTAACCTTCTTAACCGATTACAAACGTAGTGGAGGAACTGGAGGATTGGAAAACGCAAAAAAAAGTTGTCCAAAACGCAAGAAATCGCCGCCCAAGGAAACTAGCAAAACTGCACCAAAACACCGCGAAAACTCATTTCAATCGATTCAAATGGAAGATAATCCATCAAAGACTATTTAATCGGAGTAAAAGTAAGTTTTAATGGTCCAAAAGACGAAAAACGTACATGAAAATGCAAAGCCGAGAAAGAAAACACGAGGAGGAAGATGATGAATAGTGCGCGTAACTGCCCCGAGTTCGCGCAAAGTGTAATAAAACACCATAGACGTTGGGGCCCTCTCCCATCGGACGTCTATAGAGATATCAGACGTCGGACATATGGGACTCAGACGTTTATGTCTATTTAAAATTTAATTTTGGCGGAGGCTATATACGTCCGATATATGGGGCCCGGACGTCTATAGGGACATTAGACGTCTGACATAGGGGCCCGAACGTCTACTCTACGAAATAAAAGTGACTTTTGAAATTCTTTGCCACCATCACACGTCCGACATGGGGGCCCGGACGTCTAAAGCAATGGAACAAGGCAACTTTTCACCTACCTGTCAGGTTAATAGGCGTCCGACATGGGGGCCCAGACGTCTGACATAGGGGCCCGGACATCCAAAGCAATGGATCAGGGCAACTTTTCACTTACCTGTCAGGTCATTAGGCGTCCGACATAGGGGTTCGGACGTTTATAGGGACATCTAACGTTCGACATAGGGGTCTGGACGTTTAAAGCAATGGATCAAGGAAACTTTTCACTTACATGTCAGGTCATTAGGCGTCCGACATAGGGTCTCGGACGTCTATAGAGACATCAGACGTCGCGGACCAACCTGGTCGAACGTCTACAACAATAACTTATTTACAGAAGTGTCACCGGTCATTTTTTACGTGGAATATTCGGAGACCGAACGTCTAAAGGGTGGCATTAAAGGTCTTTTCTGCACTAGTGTAATATTTATAAATAATTAATTTATTATGATTAATCAAATATATTATAAAATAAAATAGGTGTAATTGAATAAATTAGACATTTTTATATTTATTTTATGTAATTCTTGAAATAATAAAGTGTATTTGATGATATATGTTCATTAAAAATTAATGTTGACTGAATACATATGTTGGTGATAAGGTGTAACTGATCTTATATGTTGTATTTACTTCAGTTGATGGTTTTAAGCAACAAATTAACAAAGTGAATAGCATATTTTTTTTAGATTGATTTAAAAAACGTTTTAGAGTAACAAATTTAAAATGTAAAAGCCTAAAAATTATTGAATAACTCAAGAATTTTTTTTTGAGATTAATTAACAAAAAAATTTAAGACTAAAGAAATCACTTATGTAACTATTAATTACAAGTTTTATATGATAAATTCAATTTCATACTTTTATAATAAATTATGCAATCACATGTTTAAATTTTGATAACACTCTCATATAAAATATATGGATAGAAAGACTAAAATATTTTTTAAATAAGTAAAATGTTAAAAAATGAAAGATCTGAGAACGAATTTAACTCGAACAGAGGATTTTTGGGGCGGTGGAATATAGGCATAATGTTGGTGCCAAATTCCACCAAAGGAGGATCTCCCATTAATTAAGTTATCTTGAAATTTAGAGAATCCAAATCTGATCTAAATTTTTCATTTCTCTTCACCATCAAACCTTTTTCCAAAGTGCACTTCCTTATGACTTTCATCCTTCATTTCACTATCACTATATACTATATGTATTCACCAACATTTATATGCCATTTACTTTTAATTCTTTTAAAAAATATTTCATAAAGACTACTTTAGATGTTCTATTTATTATTATATAAACAATTATAACAGTAGAAATAAATTTCATAAGAATTATTTTCTATTATATTTTTCTTTTGTTATTTGAAGATTTTTTTTTTATGTATATAAATGACGCTATGAAGTTTGATTGAGACAAGATTATATATTATCTTTTATTATATTACAAGTTCTTCATGTTATTAGAGATATATTATATTTTTTTGTGGAGGATAAATAAAGAATGCATATGTTTATATATTTGCTTATTTATAATATTTTTCTTTATAGAATTTTACATATATATAAGCATAATTTATATACTTGTGTATTGTCTTAACTCCGTTTCTTCAATTAATCATCTAATTACTTATTTAATGAAAATTATTGTCTAAGTTCATGTTACAATCATTATATCAAATATAAAACTTTATGTCCATGACAAATATTTTATTTGTAAAACTTTATGTCAATGAAAAATATTTTATTTGTAAAACTTCATGTCAATGATTTTTTTTTAAAAACTAAAATAAAATATTAATATATTATAATAATAATAATGGAAATATGAATATGTTTTATAAGAACGAGCAAATTTTAATTTTTTTTTCTTTACCTTAAAATTAAAGCCTCAATTCGATGATAATCATGATAGCTTTTATGTCAACTTATCCTGTTTGAATTACAGAAATGAAATTTTATTTTTATAACAAAATAATAAAAAAATATATAAATATTTTCATTTAAATTTAATCCTTTTTATGTTCTCTTAACTATATCCCGTTTAGAAAACCATTTTTCTTTTATAATGCCAGTTCTCATAATTATGGGTGCGTAAAAAAATTTAAATATACATATTTGATACATAATCATCCATTTCGTCACCATATAAAAAGATCACATTACCACAATATAAAAGAAAAATAAGAAGAGGCTTATACGAAAAAATAATCAAATAGTGAGCAAAGTTAATGCATAAAGAAAAAAAGAGACTTCAATAAGAGTCATCTAAGACTTGTGTCCACTTTTTACACCATTGCGTTATCATCCTTTTAGAATTGAAGAAAATAAATAAATAAATTTTTAATAGTTTAAATTAATTTATACATAAATTAAAGATAAAAATTTAGAAAAATTATATTCAATAACTTTACAAATTAGTTTATGAAAAAACTAATTTTATTCTTCTAAAAACGTTTACGAATGTTTTTAAAACACATTATAAATTATATTATTCTTAAAGTATGATTATTTTTCATTATGTCGATAATATGAACCATTTACTTATTCGAATTATAACTAATTATGGTTCAAGAATCTCACTTGTTATTTCTAATAATTTTTTTAATGATTTTATTTAAAAATCGTATTTTAAAATTATGTTTAAAGAATTTATATTTTTTTATTAATGATATAATTGATGTAAGAGGGAAGAGGGACGCTTTTTACCATCAGAACGAAACACAAGTAATATGATGAAAATAAATGAAAATTGAGTAGAAACAATATAACATTTATTTTTGGTTAAACTCTACTTTTTCTGATTTTCACGTGTTCAATAATATGTAAAGAGAAAAAAGAGCAGCTTTTTTTTTGTGCTGTTTCGGAGTGCACGTGCATAGTTTCCCTTTCATCGTCCATCATTTTTTTCAACCTTTTTTGTTTTTTATTCATAAATAGACAACCACTTGAATTTATTAGTCAGCAAATTATTAATGGAGCATGTTAGTGTATAACAAATGTTACAAAGTACAAACTCAGTAGTGTATATAAGATTTGTTGCCAAGTAGAAACTCACTAGTTTTTTTATTAAATGAAAATAAAATTGGAACTAATTTTAATTTTAAAATCTTGTTACATATCCACACAAGGAAGTGTATAAGTAAGGTGGTCCTTGATCATCACTAACCCTAAGTTCGTAATATATATATATATTTTAAATAGAATTATGGGAAAATGATATTCGAACTTGACACTTTAATTCTTAAAGATAATTTATTTCCTAAATATATATAAAAGAAAAAAAATAAAAGAATATAATATTAAAGTTATTATAGCATTTTTCTTATTACCGTTGATCATAAATACAAAGTGGATTACGTTACAACAAAACCAAACATATTAAGAAAAGTAACAACACTATTTTTATAATTTATGAATAGTTTCTATGTTTTTTTCTTGCATGTTTTTTTTCTCTCTTTAGCTCTTGCTTCATAAGTTAAATATAAGTGTTGCATTTATTAATATGATTATACACTATTTAAGAAAATTCTCACACCCTTTTTTAATTTACACTATCTCTATATATCTTTTGTTTAATGAAAAAAAAAAGGAGGACGAGGAGAAATTTAATTGAATTTTCCGAAAGTATTTTTTTCCACTAGAAAAATAAGCATGAGAGTAGCATTGTATAAAAAGTCAAGGTGTTAACATATTAACTCTTTTTGTTGATGTAAGTGTATATTATTCATATAATGTGGTCCAAACTCCACATCTCATCGTTATCTAAAGGCTAAAAAATTTGTTGAATTGCTGATTTTGGTCTTCCATTTGTACAAAAGAGAAATCTTTTGACATCTTTAATTTAAGTATTAATTTTGTCCCTTTTGGATAATCTCCTTTACGTATGATTTGTTCTTACTTTCCATTCACTTTCTAATTTATTCACCTTTGCTTTATTCCCTTTTAGGATAGCTTAATAATGATACATAATTTGAAAGTCAATTTCGATATATGTTTGTGATGTAACTTAAAACAAAACAATTATTAGTTAATAAAACTGCTCCAACGGATAACTATTCATTCTTTTCATTTTCAATATTTGAAAGCTATATTAAATATTTATAACTCTACACAGAAAAGAAATTTAATTCATAATTAAATTACATGACTAGCATATATAATCTATAATATAATATACAGGACTGAAAGAATAATGTAGCCTTTTTCAGGTTTAATAATGGACAGGTGTTTATGCAACAATACTCCAATTATTGGTCAAAGATTATTCAATATCACGATCTTTCTAATTTGTTTGTTTATTGAAAACCATGATCTTTGTGATTAGTAGATATTAAAAGAAATGAAGGAAGAGATTGGTCAAAAGAAAAAAGATTCATAAACCACAACCTGAAACAGTGAGTTAGTGAGTGAGTAAAGAAAGTTATCATGATCATAAGTCAAACGCAAAAGCCAAAAAAAACAAGGTGGTGAGTTCGAAAAAAGAGAAGCTAGCAATGAAAACGAGGTGTAAACGTGTGTTATTAGTTGGTTTAGAAAACTTTGTTCGATGGTGAAGATGCTTTTGGGATGCTCATAGCACAATGAATGTGCATTGAAAAAATAATTAATGAGGATTATGAAGAAGATGTAGAGCATAAATAAGGAGCCGACAAGGGTGCTTGTGGCGCATAGCATTAATTGGTTAAACAATTTGACATGATAAGCTGCGTTTGGCATATTAGCCCACTAATTGAATTAATGGGAAGTCTAGGTCGTAGCTTCATAGTTCTACAAGTGTGTTCAGTAACTATCCCTATTGCACATTATCAAAGTTCCAAACATTGTGCTTGACTTTTCGAAAACGATTGTTTCGGGTAGTAGGCTATGAACTTCTACAACTTTCTGTTACTTAATTTAATCGATTCGTTTAGAACTTTGTCCAACTAAAGCACAACAAGGAGAAGATACATGCTTCATGCTTTTCTAAATTATTCTCATTGTCCTCTTCGCCCTCAAAAACGAATCCTAACCAAATCATGACCACCTCTAAAACATTGTATTGGATGAGGAGGTTAAGAAGTATATTTTAAATTTAATTTAATTTCATAAAATTAATTTATAAAGTGAGATTTGTATTCATTTATATACTTAAAGTCGTATTATTTTTAGTCGATGTGAAATCTCTAACATTCTTTCACATAAAAACATACATTTCGAGTGTACAATTACATATAAGTGATTTCATAACTAATGACAAGGTAAACCCAACAAACAACAAAGCGTCCGATAACAAGTGACACAATAAGTCTGATAAATAACAAATTTTATTAGGATAAAGCTCATATAAGACTCTGATACCATGTATAATAGGAAAAAGAAAAGAAAAATATATGTTGTCTATTCCTATAAGTCTCGAGGTTAAAACATAAAAGGAAAATAAAACCTAACCAACTTCAAAAAATCTAACTATACAACACAAAATAAAATTCATTTCTGATAGTCAAAGATTTCATATTAGTTAAAATAAAATAAATTTATGATAATTATAGTAAATTAATTTTAAAAAGTTGATTTCAACAGGTTAAGTTATAATTAAATTTAATTATATTAATATATTTTAATTCTTTAGGATAATGGACAGGTGAAAATGTATAATTTTTTTTAATGATATGAATGGTACAACTGGATACAACTTAATGATAATCATATTGCAATAGAGGAAAATGTCAAATGTTTTTGTCATGGCTGAATTATATGGATGTTTATTTTCTTTTTGTTGTGAAAGGAAAAGCATGGAACAGTGGTTAGTGGTTGACGTGATGAAGATCTTCAAACCTTAATTTTTTTATACTCTTAATAAGAAGATAAGAAGGAGTGGATTATTAAAAAAATTATGATTAAATATGATTTTCGTTCTTTAATTATTATATTTTTATAGGGTCAACTTCAGTGCACACTCCAAACCTTCCAAATTTCTAACTTAAGGAGTATTTGTCATTTCTAAAAGTATTTCTCTTCTTTTAGCTTAAATAGGAGTTGTGTCTATAGAGATCATTTTGACGTACAAGTCACCTAAGTGCATAAACATGATGACAAATATAATAATTAATGAATATAGTTAATATACTTCATAAAATATGCTATTTATACCACTATTAAAAGATTCTTACTTAGATGAATCTAGATCACATGAACTAATTATTTATTAATCTTAAATTTTCCTAGTTAATTGCTGATCTTCTAGTTTTATTTATAAATTTTATAACTAATAGATAGTTGACATGATCTCGTCTTAATTAAATAGGTACGAGCTGAGTCCATGTCAATTTAGTAAGTCGATATATATTTAGCAAATAGCCAGTCATATATTGTCATGTCCAAGAGATTTGAACATATACAACACATATTATAAACAATGTATTTCGTTCATATACTAATTTATAAAATATTCCATTTTTATCTATAAAAGTCGCATGAGACATAATTTTCAATAAATAACACGTGAAGTGTTCTATATGAGAATCAAAATTTTACAATAAATTATAATATAATCTTCACATATTGTTTTTTGAGAAAAATATTTTATATAATTTTTAGAAGATATACACATGGAATATTTTATAATTAAATTTAAAATTGAAGATTAATTTTTATAATAATTTAAAAATAAAAACGTATTTAACTTTAATATTTAATTTAAAAAAAGCTTTTGAAAGTAGTGTTTGCAAGGAGGTCATGGTTTTCCAAGATAAATGGAAGGTTGTAAGAAATTGTACCAGAGAAATTAAATTGCAGAATCAGCTTTGAACTATTCAGGCCTCATTTGAGGGCTGAGTCTAAATTTGTTTGAAGGGCGCTTCTTCCTGCACTCACTTTGTTTCTGTCTGCACGCCGCTAAATTCAAATATTTCAATTTAACCCTTGGGTCAATATTTAGTCAAACCTTAATTTGACATCTTCATTTCTTCTGCACCTCCTTCCATCTACCTTCTGCCGCTTCCTTGTTTCCTGCACCTACACAGATCGTTAAGACGACAAGTCACCATGTTATGGCGCCAACCCAAAACCACAATATGAAGCGAAGAAGAAGAGATTAAAATTGGGTGCACTCGTTTCGGATTCACCGTTCTGGAATGTACTTTATCCCTATTGTCAGGTTTTGTTTGATGGATGTGCGCATACCCTCCAAAGAGTATGAGTTTGAAGGCCAAAGGATGGTTGGTGGCAAGTGAGTGAAAATCGAATTGTGTAAAAATCCAGATTGGGTGAGAATAGGATGGAGAGGAAGAGGCACCTGTGTTGCATAATGGAGATATGCATTCCAATGAATTGGTGAAGAAGATCATGGCTCTTGAGTTTCCGCATGGAAGAAGAAGAGAAAAAAAAGGAAAGAAATTTTTTGGATGGGATGTTACCTGAAAAGTTAAAAAAGATACATTTTGGATTTACTCTTCTAGAAAGTATTTCAAGATTAAAAAATACCTTCTCGAACAGTCATTATAGAATATAAAATAAAATGTTAATTATGATTTTTAATTCTAATTTGGTTGTCTTTACTTTCAAAAAAGTTATGGAAGTAGCCCTTCACGACTAATTCTACTACTTTTTTTTACGTCACAATGACACAGTTTAAGATATATGTAGGTGTTATTTTGTTTACTAACAAATGATTTCACAGAGTTTAAGATAAGATATGTATACGATGTTGTTAGGTTGACAAAATATGTGTAATGTTTCTTTATATATACGATATTTGAATAGTCCAGTAGAAAGTTCAGATAATTTATAAAGTGAATAAAGAATTCAGATAGTAAGATGAGAAGTTCAGATAGTTTGATAAGATGTATGGAGAATTCTGATAACTCGATGAAAAGTTCAGATAGTTCAATAAAGTGTATGAAAAACTCATATAGTTTGGTGGACGATATAGATATGCTTAGTAAGATGCATAGAGAACTCAAATAATTCAATGAGAAGCAAGATAACTCGGTGTTATCCAAGTTACCTACGGTGCCCACCAAGTTATGAGTTATCCATACATTTTATTGAGTTATCTAAGCTTCCCATCGAGCTATTTAAGTTTTCTATCCACCTAATCTTTCTAATAAGGAAAGATAGTATGTTTGTCTTGTCGACTTTACTAGATTAGGAATATGGCCCAAAGATTTCCACAAAGTGTCTTGTCGACTTAGGATACAATACAATATTTGTCAAGTAAAGGAAAAAAAAAGCTAATCATTTCAATTATTGAGGACTAAAAATTTTGCAACTTTCTTATAGAGTAGTGATAAAAGTAGAAAAAAAAAACACGTGATAGTTTAGAACAAAACATAATTAACCTTAAAATAAAATTTTAAAATTATACTTTTGGAAAGTATTTTCAAATTCTGAAATACTTTCTAGAATACTCAGTCTGAAATGTTTTTTTTTAACTTTTAAGATTGAATGTTCCGAAAAGTATTTTATAGTTGCAAAAGTACCTTCCGAATTTGGAAAATATTAAAAATAAAGAGCTGTAGAAAATTTTATTATAATTTTAGTGAGAGGTAGTTTGATAGTGACTCATTTAATTTACAGTAGCAGGAAGAAAAATGGAAGGTGAAAAAGAAATACTCTTGAATGAAGGGTACCTTAATTTGGGCCCAAATTCTACAATGGGCCACTAAGTTCATGATTTACAACTTTTGTTTCTACTCCAACCACTTGAAAAACATTACTTTTTTCATTCCATGGTTTATTCCTGCACATACACGAGGGTGTTGGAAAAGTCTAAATGACCATTTGTTTTAATCATATCTAAACTTCTTAATTTTTTTTCATTATCAGTAAATATAATTATTCAGTCGTTATTTTAATATTTTTAAAGTATTTATCATGTAATATCGTCTTGTCAGGGATTAAATTAGTGTAATATGTATATATAAAATGTAAGAACATAGAAAATAGAGTATTAGAGTAAATAAGTGTATTAAAATAATGAGACCGAGTATTTTATTTTAAAATAATCGTATAATATAAATAAAATTTTCTAAAGCTTGTTTCATTATCTAAATACCTTCTATCTCTCTAAAACATTGTTCTCTTCCCTTTCTCTCACATCTCTCTAACTTTTCTCACGATTGGATCCTCTGTTTGACGATTGGGAGGTACCTAGACGAGCACAGCGTCAAGGGCTACTAATCTGACCGATCAATTGATCGAATCGAACAGGTAAGCGGTTAACCCCTTTCTTTAGCGTTTAAGGTTCTTGATCCTGTGAAGGAATTCTATTTGCATGGATCAATAGTCCCTCTTCTTCAATTCTTGACTCAATTTAAGTTCTAAGGTTCCTCTTCTATTACCATTTGGTGATTTGTAGGTGTTTTTAGAAGTTCATTACAGGCAAGTTACGGTCGGGGTGTTTGTTTGAGCGGTGCGAGTTTTCTAGAAGTAAGGGAAGCTAATAAACTACTTTCAATAGAAATATATGGTGTGAATTTGATGGTTTATGATGATTAAAATGCTTGAGTTAGAAAATGTGGTTTTGTGTTAATAATCATTTCAATAATTGGATAAAATTTATACTTTGTATGTTAATGGATTTTGTTAATGTGTGAAATCTATTGTATGTATGTTTGTGATGTTGGAATTGATGTTGATGAATTTAAGTTGTATAAATGAGGCTATTAAAGGTAAAGAACATCTTGAGTATGGATTTGTTGGTCTAAAATGGGAGCTTAAGGTAGTAGAATGGTGTGATGGGTGGTTTAACTGATTTTGGTGAAGTTGAGGTTGTTTATGAACTGGTTTTGGTTTTGTTTAACATTTGGAATGTTAGAAAAATGAGTTAGGAGGGTGTGGTGGTAATGAAGTAGAGTTTTACTTGGTTTAGAACTAAAATTTTATGAAGTGGAGTAGCGAAAGCTTGATTTTTGTGTTTTGTGTGCAACTGGTCAATGTGGAGAGTCAGTATGTGCTTAATGCGATGCAGTAACAGAACGCTGCATTGGTTCAGCAGAATACGGTGGCATTGCAGCAATTAGATGCTGCCTGGGGGTCAACAGAGGTCTCTCAGAGGCAGTATGTGGAGCTCATGAGTAGTGGCAAGGCTACAACTAGACCTTCATCATCTTCTTCGGCTCAACCTCAAGAGTGAAGTCTTGAGAGTTTCTTGCAACATCGTTCGACCAAGTTTAATGGCAAAGTCAGTTTTGATGAAGTAGATAAGTGGTTCAGGGATATAGAGACGATCTTTAATGCTAAGAGATGTTCAGATGAGAACAAATTTGCTTTCATTGTGTATTTGCTATCAGGGAAAGTCAGTCATTGGTGGAATAGCATAAGGATGCTATAGGAGGATAGTGGTACTCCTATCTCTTGGGAGTTGTTCAAGACGAAGTTATACACGGAGTACTTCCCTGATAGTGTAAGATTTGCCAAGGAGATAGAGTTTCTTCAATTGGTTCAGGGGAATATGTCAGTATCTGAATATGCTGATCGGTTCAAGCATCTTATTAGATTCCATAATCTGGTTATGGATGAGGAGTGACAGTGAGTGAAGTTTGAGAATGGTCTAAGGGGTGACATCAAGTTGTTGGTCAAAGTTTTATGCATTAAAGAGTTATCTGCTTTGGTGGTGATGGTAAGAGTGATGGAGAAGACAAAGAAGGAAGTAGAGGGTCAGTGGAGTCAACCGTTGAAGATTGGAGGGCCATTTGGGTCTCAAGGAAGTTTCAGTTCCAAGAGGACACCTTACTCTAGGCCTCCTTCCTATGGGTCTAGGGGTTCATCTTCTTAGTCTTTAGTGTCGTCAAGGCAGTCTAGCCATACGGGGAGTATGTGATGTTACATCTGTTGAGGACCACATCCTCAGTCTTTTTGCTCTCAAATGACCGATTATAGGGGGTGTAACATTTGCAGAACTGAAGGTCATTATGCCAAAGATTGTTCCATTGCTAGGAGGACAAGTCAGCAATTACATTAGGCGAGTAGATCTCAACCGAGGGGCAGTGGCAGACCGTAGGCAACAGGCTGTGTGTACGCTTTATTTGGGTCAGAGGCAACCAGTTCAGGTAATCTTATCATCGGGAGTTGTTTGTTGCTTGGGTAAGAGTTGAGGTGTGTTGTTTGATTCTGGAGTGACACACTTTTTTGTGTCTGAGGCTTATGCTGAGGAGTCATGGTTGGTTTTGAGAGAGCTATAATATGATTTGACTGTATCGACTCCCACTTCGGGGTTGGTTAAGACATCTACATTGTGTGCTAGATGTCCAGTGGTGGTAGAAGGACATTAGTTCAAGGTGAACCTTATGTATTTACCTTTGCAAGGATTGGATGTGATCTTAGGGATGGATTGACTTTATGCCAATCACATTCTCATAGACTGTGGTGGAAGAAGTTAGTGTTTCCTGAGGTAGAAGAGTCAATGTTGCTTTCTTCAATGTAGTTAAAGCAAGAGTTATTGGAAGGGTCTTGTTGTTTTCTTGTGCTATCTCACTTGGAGGTTGATCAGAGTGGGCAGAGTCTAGATCACTTAGTTGTGAGTGATTTCTTGGATGTGTTTTCTGAGGAAGTGTCGGGGTTGTCTCCTTAGAGGGAGGTTGAGTTCTCTATTGATTTAGTGCCAGGTGCAAGGCCAATATCAATAGCTCCTTATAGGATGGCTCAAGTAGAGTTGTCTGAGCTAAACAAGCAGATTGAAGATTTGCTTGAGAAGTAGTGATGGAGAGTAGTCCCAGCGGGAAACAAGCAGGCAGAAGCTCCAAACCAGAAGAAACCAGCCATGACTGAAGGTGCATCGGATTGATGAAACAGTGTAGTGGTTTGAAGTGTTTTAATGGAGAAGAGGTGTATGGGTGAAGCCTCACAGCTCAGAGGGCCTTCCTAAAGAGGAAGGAAGCTTGAGGAAAGGAAGAAGAAGTAGTAAATCAAAGGTGACTTAAGAGCACAAAAGCTGGAAAGCAAATCCTGCAACATATCATTAAGCTCAAAAGTGAGGAAATACAAAGAGGAGGCCCTCTTATTTATAGGTGAAGAGGAGCCTAATTGCTGATTTAGTTCCCTCCTAAATTCAAATAGGATGCACGCCCATTTTGATCCAGTAAGGTCCATGCCTCATTCCAGCTCAGCCAAGTCACGTGAAAAATTCTGGTGCCTTTCCCATTCCGCAAGCACCTCCCATTTTGGCTCCTTTGCTTTCCTTTATTGATTTAACTTCTTGGATGACTCAATCATGGTCTCCAAGCTTTATTAGTCCCTACAAAACAAAGTATAAGTGCTTTAGTTTTGAGAAGAAGGATTTTTATAAGTAACCTTCCATAGAATTAAAATGTTAGGTGATCCTTCTTCTTCTTGAATCTTCCTAGCCATGGCTCTAGTAAGAGTTCCAATGTGATTTCTTGATGGTCTTCCATCAAGTAGTTTATCCGGCCGAGTGTTTCACCTTGAGGTGCGCTTGTATTGCTTGTGAAGAAGAAGGATGGTAGCTCTAGGTTGTGTGTGGACTACAGGAAATTGAACAAGTTAACCATTAAGAATAAGTATATGTTGCCTAGGATTGATGACTTGATGGATCAGCTGCATGAAGCTATAGTGTTCTATAAGATAGACCTGAGGTCAGGTTATCATCAGATTATGGTAAAGGCAGGTGATCTGCAGAAGTCTGCCTTCAGCTTCAGATATGACCACTATGAATATGTAGTTATGCCTTTTGGTGTGACTAATGCTCCAGCCATTTTCATGGACTATATGAACATAATCTTCAGGCTGTTCCTAGATAAGTTTGTTGTTGTCTTCATTGATGACATACTTATTTATTCGAAGACTCGTGAGGAGCATGTGGAGCATTTTAGGACAGTGCTTGGGGTGTTGAGAGAGAAGAAATTGTATGCCAAGTTGTCCAAGTGTGAGTTTTGGATGGAAGAGGTATAGTTTATGGGCACGTAATCTCAGCTTGCGGTATTTATGTGGATCCAGCTAAGGTGCAAGCGGTGCTTCAGTGGGAGAGACTTGTAGGTTTGGGGGGTTACTATCGTCGTTTCATAGAGGGATTATCTAAAATTGTAGCGCCATTGACTCTGTTGACAAGGAAGGATCAACCTTTTTCTTGGATGAACCAATGTGAATCTAGCTGTCAAGAGCTAAAGCAGAGGTTGACGAGTGCTCCAGTGTTAGTGATCCCTAACACAGGTAAACTTTTTGAGGTTTTTTGTGATGCTTCCTATTAGGGGCTAGGTTGTGTGTTGATGCAAGAGAGGAAAGTGGTTGCCTATGCTTCAAGGCAACTCAAGGTTCATGAGAAGAACTATCCCACTCATGATTTGGAGTTGGCAGCGGTTGTGTTTTCCTTGAAGATTTGAAGGCACTATCTTTATGGTGCACAGTTTCAGGTGTTCAATGATCATAAGAGTTTGAAGTATCTCTTTGATCAGAAGGAGCTGAACATGAGGCAGAGGAGGTGGATGGAGTTCTTGAAGGACTATGAGTTTGATTTACTCTACCATCTAGGAAGGCGAATGTGGTAACAGATGCATTGAGTAGGAAGACAATGCATGTGTCTGCATTGATGGTCAAAGAGTTAGAATTGGTTGAGAGCTTTAGAGATTTGAGGCTGTAGGTGGATTTGGAGTCAGATCGTATCAGATGTAGTAGCTTGGTAGTTTTGAGTGATCTGTTGAGTCGTATCAGAGAGAAGCAGTTTTCAGATGTTGAGCTACAAAGATCAGTGGCTTTGATGGGCATAGAGCAGGGCAGAGACTTTACTTTGGGGGCTTATAGCATTTTGAGATTCAGAGGCAGAGTTTGTGTTCCTGATGGTAATGAGCTGAAGAGATTGATCCTCAAGGAAGGTAATCAGAGTTGTTTTAGCATGTATCCTGGCATGACTAAAATGTATCAGGATCTCAAAGAGTCTTTTTGGTGGTCTGGGATAAAGGGAGATGTAGAAAGGTTTGTTGCTTCTTGTCTAACCTGTGAGAGAGCTAAGGTGGAGCATCAGAAACCTGGTGGTTTGTTGTAGCAGTTGGAGATTCCTGAGTGGAAATGGGATAACATAGCTATGGATTTTGTTACCCATTTACCACAAATGGTTAGAGGTCATGATGCTATTTGGGTTGTTGTTGACAGGTTGACCAAGAGTGCTCATTTTCTAGCTGTGAATTTGAGAATGTCTATGGTGAAGCTTGCTTAGTTGTATATCAGAGGATGGTGAGACTGCATGGGGTGCCTTCTAGTATCGTATCAGATAGAGATCCGCGGTTCACTTCTAGATTCTGACAGACGTTACAGAGTGAGTTGGGCAACATACTTCAGATGAGTTCATCTTATCATCCCCAGACTGATGGGTAGTCAGAGAGGACGATCCAAACACTTGAGGATTTGTTGAAGACGTGTGTGTTGGATCATTTGGGAGTCTGGGATGAGGTGTTGTCGTTGGTGGAGTTCACCTACAACAATAGTTTTCAGTCTAGTATTGGTATGACACCGTTCGAGGCATTGTATGGTAGACGTTGTCGGACGCTTTTGTGTTGGTTCCAGGAGGGAGAGTCTGTGTTGACTAGGCCATAATTGATTCAGCAGACTACTAAGAAGGTGAAATTCATTCAGGCAAGGATGAGAGCGTCTCAGAGTAGACAAAAGTCCTATGCTAATCAAAGAAGGAGACCGTTGAAGGTCGTAGTTGAAGATCATGTTTTCCTCAGAGTGACTCCTACTACTGGTGTGGGAAGAGCCATTCGTGCCAGGAAGCTATCTCCTTGGTTCATTGTTCCTTACCAGATTTTGAGACGTGTAGGGCCAGTGGCGTATGAGATAGCCATGCCACCCCAACTAGCGAATCTTTATTCTGTTTTCCATGTCTCACAGCTCAGGAAGTATGTGCCTGATCCCTCTCATGTGCTAGAAGTGGAGGATGTGAAGATTAGAGAAGATCTTTCAGTGGAGGTGCAGCCTGTCAGGATTGTGGAAAGCCAGACGAAACAACTTAGAGGAAAGATAATCAATCTAGTTAGAGTTGTCTGGGACAGGTGACTCTACTTGGGAGTTAGAGGGAGTCATGAGAAAGTCGTATCCGCACTTGTTCTCTGGTAAGTATAATTTTTGAGCTCGAAAATTTTGTTGTTGGGGGGAATGTAAGAACCTAAAAAATAGAGTATTAGAGTATATATGTGTATTAAAACAATGAGACCGACTATTTTATTTTCAAATAATCGTATAATACAAATAGAAAATTCTAAAGCTTGTATCATTATCTAAATACCTTTTATCTCTCTAAAACATTCTTCTCTTCCCTTTCTCTCATATCTCTCTAACTCTTCTCACGATTGGATCCTTTATTTGACGATCAGGAGGTACCTAGATGATCACGACGTCAAGGGCTACAAATCTGACTGATCAATTGATCGAATCGAGCGGGTAAGCGATTAACCCCTTCCTTTAGCGTTTAGGGTTCTTGGTCCTGTGAAGAAATTCTGTTTGCATGGATCAAGAGTCCCTCTTCTTATTTTCTTGACTCAATTTAAGTTCTAAGGTTCCTCTTCTATCACCATTTGGTGATTTGTAGGTGTTTTTAGAAGTTCATTGCAATGCAAGTCACGGTCGGAGTGTTTGTTTGAGTGGTGCGAGTTTGGTAGAGGTAAGGGAAGCTAGTAAACTACTTTCAATAGAAATATATGGTGTGAATTTGATGGTTTATGATGATTAAAATGCTTGAGTTAGAAAATGTGGTTTTGTGTTAATAATCATTTCAGTAATTGGATAAAATGTATACTTTGTATGTGAATGGATGTTGTTAATGTTTGAAATCTATGGTATGTTTATTTGTGATGTTGTTATTGATGTTGATGAATTTAAACTGTATAAATGGGGCTGTTAAAGGTAGAGAACATCTTGAGTATGGATTTGTTGGTCTAAAATAGGAGCTTAAGGTAGTAGAATGATGTGATGGGTGGTTGAACTGATTTTGGTGAATTTGAGGTTGTTTATGAACTGGTTTGGGTTTTGTTTAACATTTGGAATGTTAGAAAATTGAGTTAGGAGGGTGTGGTGGTAATGAAGTAGAGTTTTACTTGGTTTAGAACTAAAATTTTATGAAGTGGAGTAGCGAAAACTTGATTTTTGTGTTCTGTGTGCAACTGGTCAATGTGGAGAGTCTTGGTAAGTCATTTGGGACTTGTTAGAGTCCCTAAGTTGCTTGGAATTGTTCCACAAATGGTAGAATTCAATTTGAGTCTCTAAGTTGAGTTTTTTTAACTTTTTGGGTGAGATTGAGTCTACTTGTTTATATTGAGGTTAGAAATGTTTAGACAACATTGGTTAGGTATATTTAGGTATATAACACAATCTAGGAGGGTTAGAAGTTGGGGAAAATAGTTAGAATTGGTAAACTTGGTGTAGGTTGCGTAATTCTACAGATTTGGTGTTGTAAATTATGCAGCCTCGCTGAGCGAGTGGAGTCGCTTAGTGAGTGGTTGTGGAGGCTGGCTCACTGTTGATGATTCACACAACGAAAAGGTGCGTTGAGCGATTGTTTGAGGTCTGAGAGTAGTGTGAGTTTTATTCGAATAGCGAATGGGTGCGCTCAACGAGTGTTTGGAGGGTTTGGACACTGTTTGAACTCTTGCATAACGAGTTGGGGCTCTAAGCGAGAGGGTGGGGTCTGGTACCACTGGTAGTTTAGTTCGCTCAGCGAGTTGGGTCGCTGATCGAGTGGTTTGGTGGTTAGGGGTACTGTTAGTGGATTCGCATAACGAGTTGGGTCGTTGTGCGAAAGAAGTCTATGGTCGCTTAGCGATTGTGTGCGCTGTGCGACTGGTCCATGTGTTAGTTTCCTCTTTATTTCCTTGTTCTAGTTTGATTTAAATGAAGTTTTGGGTTCATTGTGAAGTATGTATGGATGTGTAATAAGGTATATGATTGGTCATGTCATGGGTTATGTTTCAAAATGAAAGTATGGTTTCAAAGTGGTGAAAGTAAGTTCCAAAGTGAATCCTCTTGGTGATGTTCAAGTATGTTTAGAATGAATGCAGGAGTTTAGTCTTGGGGTTTATCCTTAATGCGATACAACAACAAAACGCTACATTGGTTCAGCAGAATATGGTGGCCTTGCAACAATTAGATGCTGCCAGGGTGTCAATAGAGGCCTCCTAGAGATAGTATGTGGAGCTCATGAGTAATGGCAAGGCTACAGCTAGACCTTCATCATCTTCTTCTGCTCAACCTCGAGAGTGAAGTCTTTAGAGTTTCTTGTAGCATCGTTCGACCAAGTTTAGTTGCAAAGTCAGTCCTGATGAAGCATATTAGTGGTTCAGGGATATAGAGAGGATCCTTAATGCTAAGAGATGTTCAGATGAGAACATATTGGCTTTCACTTAGTATTTGCTATCAGGGGAAGCCAATCATCGGTGGAGTAGCATGAGGATGCTACTAGAGGGTAGTGGTACACTCTAGCTAACAAATGCACATATATTTTTATACTGGTTCACTCCAGCTAATCTACATCCAGTCTCCTTATCCATAGAGGGTTCCACTATAATTTTCACCAATACTACAACTGAGTATTGTCACCACTCTTGGTATCCCTAGACACTCCTGGTATCCCTAGTCAGCGAATAACCTTTCGTTACCCTAGACTAGTTGAGTATTCGCACCACTTCTGGTACTATACAATTGTTAACGGTTTAAAATACTGTTATCTGTGATGTAATTTTGATACTAAATGCATGCTTTTTTACTTAGAAACTTGCTTGCACTCATGCTTTTTAATTAAGTTGTGTGAATAAGAGAGTTGAGGTTGAATTTGATGATTTTATGACTAATTCCCTTTGTTTTGATAGAAAATGAGTTAATACAAGAAGCAGAGATGAAGTGCTAAGGATATAGAGCTCAGAAAGGCCTGAAAAGCACCAGAAGAGGGAACCGCACGAAGCTTGGGCGACCTGCAGGAGGCTTGAGCGTTGAAAAATCGACGTCCACCTCCCGGGCGCCCTATATGGGGCGCCCGAGCGTCGTGCGTTGCAGATCTGGCCTAGTTTTTGCTCTGTTTCGACTCTTTTCGACCGGGCCTTGTTTCTACTTTGCTCCAACTCTATTTAAAGGACCCAGGCGCTCTAGGTTTTGTATCTCTGGCTAGAGCAACACAACAACACACTCTTTTATTCTCTAAAGGCGAATCTGGAGGCGGGAGCTTCCTCTTCTACTCTTAGGGTTTCACTATCTCATGCTTTTCCATTATTCATATAGTTTCTCCATGTCTATGGGGAACTAAACTCTATTTTTTGTTGGGGAATGATGTAACCTTGTGAAATCTCATGTATTTGAATTGATTCTTAATCATATATGCTTTATTTATTAATTGTTAGGGAATTCATCCGTTTCAATGCTTGCTCTATTTAACTCATTTAGTAGCATGATTTATGAATTGCATGAGTGCCGGGAGGTTCCTTACAATTCAGGTTCTTGTTGAATTCTCCCAAGGGTAATATTTCTCAGGGATGAGGGTATGAGTACTTGGTCGTCTTAAGCTCTTGATCTTCAGACTTAATTTTCTAGGAACGCTAGGAATTGCACGAACTAGGAATTAAGGCAGGCTTATTGCGCTGAGGGATCGGGTTCTAAGTAATTTAGTGAGTGACGTTAATATTAATGTAAAAAAGAAGAATTCTTATATACATGAGAGTAAACTTGGTGAAATCAAACCCTAACAACATATTCATCTCATTTTATAAACAACCTCCGTTCATCTTTGTGTTACTCTACTATTGATCAATTTGCATTCATATTTAATTTTATGTCTTTGCATTTGAAACCAACAATCGCATTTTATTTAAGTCTTAATTAATTGAGTCATCACACAACTGTTTAGTGCCGAGAGTCTTCAGGGATACGATACTTGGTCTTACCATTTTATATTACTTGTGCGATTCGGTACACTTGCCGATCCATCAACAAGTTTTTGGTTTCGTTGCTGGAGATCAAAAATATTGTCAACAACAATCCTGATATCCTTTGACATGCTACCTAGATTTCCTTAACTCCTCAGAGTTTCAACAACAAGTGTTTTAATTCTCTTTAGAAATGCAATAAACGATTTTTTACAAGTCGTTTAGACTATTACTCTGACAGAGATGATATGTGTACAATACAATACTGTCTAGAGACTCCCTGGGTGTTTCTCTCTTTTATATTTTTATCTCTTCTTACAATAGTAAGCAAATAATATAGTGAAGCTCAAACGTGTTGCTTGATTATTCTTCTTTTTCTCTACTCAGATAATTTCTTTTTCTTGAGCCTTTTTGCGCTTCTCTTCTAAACGCTTTTTGTAGGATGAATATTTTCGTTGTAAGCTTTTCTCTTGTGTTATCCTCTTGATTCTTTCTTTGAGTGATGTATTATTTAAAGGCTCTTTGAAAAAATATTCGTTAGACTGAGCTCTTGGCCTTGAATCTTGTGTCTTCTCTTTCTTTTGAAGCAGTCGTTTGTTAAAGTCAACTTGTCAAAGCATACATGCTTTTTCAGTACTTTGCTTGAAGTAAGTTGTACTTTCTTTCAGACACTTCTTCTTATGAAGAGAACATTATATGAATGTCTCTTTTGTCTCAAACGTCCACTTATGATATATTTCAAATAAAGTAGTGGATGCGTGTAGTAGGCTATCCACATAAAATAGAGTAGATTGTGCATGCAATAAATATGTCTTATCTCTTATTACTTTTGTTGTTTTTTTGATAAGTGTGAAAAATACTTGTTTTTATACTTATATATGAGCTCAAAGTTGTACTTATTCATGTGTTTCCTCATTAAAAAGTTGTAATAGGAAGTAGAAAGTTTTGTAAACAATTGTACAGGAAATTCTACATTATTTGGAGTGTTGAAAACCTTGTTTCACAAAGCGCACATCATCAGTCGCTCATCCAAAAGAAGACTTCTCGCACATTGCACCAGAACTATGCGCTGAGCGAATTGAGGCAGTTGGAGGTGTGCAGTTGAGATTTTCGCTCAGCACATGCATAGTTGTGGGTTGAGCGAATTAATTAAATGAAGTTGGTTTTAAAAGTCGAGACAAAAAGAAATAGGCTTCTTCTGACATAACACAACACGAAAAATACTGGAGAAACATCAGGAGACGACTCTAAGGCTTCAAGACTTCACTTTCTGCAAGGAATTGCAGTAAAGAGTATGTTCTAGATGACTAGGAGTGGCAAATTTTACTGTTCATTGGAATTGGTTATAATGACTCTTCATTAATCTAACTTTCCTGTGCAATATATGTCTATGTTCATGTTTTTTTCTTGACTTGCTTACGATTATACGAAAGTATAATTTGATTTAAACGTTCTTTGGTACTGGAAGTATTTTTGGAACTGGAAGTATTTTTGGAACATAAACGTAAGAAAAGCAACCAAAAGTAATGATGCTAGGAATAGTTTTCGATCTTTTGGTCATTCTTAACATCAAATTTTAATGCAAAGTTTCTGTTAAATTAATTCAGGAATTAATGATTTAATAGATGACTTTAGAACTTGTTTTAAGGAATTAAATCAAGATACGTTGATGTGAATGCTTGAATATAGAATGTATACTGTTGAAGATGTTACTGTAATGTTAGTCTAAAACCAATTCCAATGACACTTTCATTTAAATTTACAATATCAAATTTCTACGTTTGTTAATTTTATGCAATTTTCCAAGTATGGAATCAAAGACTGTAATCATTAAATTGATCTTGATAAACAAACTTGATTAGATAACTTGACTCAAATTCCCCTGGGAGACAATACTTTTACTTATTCACTTTATTACTTGAGACAATTTTGGTACACTTGCCGAAGGGTTATCATTTTTAAAAGTTAAGCATTTAATGAAATTTAATGCTTGTTCAGAACAATAAAGTGCTTTTTCAATTCTCTACCATTGAGGTACATTTATCATTAAAGCTTTTTTTAAGATAATAAGCATTGAGTTGGAACTTCCTCGTTGGACGAAGTAAAGATTTTAGCTTATGGTATCGTCTAGGCTGATGTAAACGATTTTTGGAATATTGCCTTTTAGATCTTGAGCATTTAACATGTTTCCTTCTTTTTGAGACATTGCCTTGACCCCTTTTTGATTTTTGAGAGTTTTAACTGAATACCCTTGGGTACATATAGCTCATGTGTGTAGCTTAACTCTCTTTCGACGCTTTTCCTTGTGGGTCTTTTAGCGTTGTGTTGGAAGCTTTTATTCTACTTGTTTTCCTAAGGCTTTTCTATGCTGATGGATGATTTAGGAATCTTATTTCTAGCGTTTGTCTTTCTATCTATGTAATTCTTTAGACTTTGGTATTTTCAGATTCTTATTATCTCGTTTAATGTTATTTGATTAAACTTCAAAACATGAGAGTGTTTGGACGTGTAGACGATTTTGTCTTAACAATCTCTCCCTTTTTAATATTTAACAAATACACATCTAAACAATATGATCCCTTTTGGTTCATCGCAGAGTTTTATCTCTTTTATTGTTTTTATCTTGTGCATGCAGGTTAGTGGACAAAGTCAAAATATATATGAAAACAATTAAGTAAAGCAAGGTAAACAATTAGAGCATGAAATATAATGCGGTAAAACATTAATGATAAACACATAAACATGAATTTAAATATGGAATCCTAAGATGAACTTCTAATAATCTGGAGAGTCCCCCTCATTCTATGTTATCCTAGACTATCAACCATGACTGTAATACTATGTCGAAGATAGTATCCAAAACTATCTCCTCCTTATTTGATAAATGATAAAAAGGGTATTCCAAAGTGAAGTTTAACCAAACATATTGTCCAACTATTTTGACTTAGAGTGTGTGAAGGTAGATATTTTCAACAATCAGGTGCAATTATCATACATCACATGATGCTAGGTCTATATGCATGTCTATGTGAACTATCTATGATACAGTTGTTAATTACCACAAGGTATGAGTATTAATGAATATAGTAAGTCACACACTTAAAAGTATTTTTCAATGTATTATTTTAAATGGGTTAAACATTGTGTTTATGACTCATGACTAGAGGGTTTAAGGTCATTTGAGGAGGGGCTTGGTTGTGACGAGTTGAATAAGAAGTTGTAGTTGGGAGGAAAGTGTTTCAAGTCTTGCTTCGACTTTAGCATCCTGCTTCGCTAGAGTTGACCTGACCACAATTAGGACATCTTCAAGTATGAGTTGTGAGGATGATAGGGTAGGAACAACTGATTGTGGTTGATCTGACAAGGGTGAGTTCTCAAGCTGATCTGTTTAGATGCTTCTTCATTGTGAATTTCTTCCATCTTTGGTGGTGAGGTGGAAGTCTTTGATCTAAGTAACTCAACATCATTTTCTTTTTGTTTCTTCATTAGCCTGATGAGGTTTATGCATATGACTTCTAGTTTGACATTTTTCAGTATGGCCTATAGCTTGTTGAAGGGAGGTGCACGAGGAAGACTAGGTAGAAGTCAGTACCCAATGTCATATGCATCTCTTAGGAAGGCATCATTGGTGTCATCAAAATGATAAATCCTATTTGGTTGTAGAAGACACGCTCCTTTGGGCTGTATTTCATTCGTTTCGTGCTTGAACAAGAATGGACTTGTTGAAGCATGATCAATTTTCGACTCATCAGTCACATTGAATATGCTTTGCTTCTAGTAGAGATAAACATTTGATTCATTATTGTGAGCATGGATATTCTTATCTCAAGTCTGTCTAGGGTCTGTCAACGATGGTTTTGTGGGTGCTCATCTTATTTCTTTGATAGTTCTGACCTTCTTCATCTTTAGACATTTTTTATCCACAACGGGAAACTTTGGAGCAATTGCCTCTAACATTACAAGTACCTATCTTAGACGCCTTTTTCCATACTCATTTTCCTACAGTATTGTCAGAGCCATGAGTGATAGAATTCTATAGGGAGGCTACCTTTCACATATAGTGGATGGACAACAGGGAATTGAGATAGATGAGTATAGGACTAAACATGATCAATATAACCTCTTACTGAATTCGAATGGTTAAATTCAGCCTATGATCGCTCTATTGCCATCCTAAATTTGTATTCTTCAATGTCTATATGTTGATATGTTGGATGTGAGTCATAGCAGATGAATGCCATAGCCCCTTTTGGTATATGGTTAGGTGGTGATTGCTTGAGGTTGGGATATACTTCTTTCACGATAATGGGTGTTGGAAGAGCAACAATAGAGTTTTGTGGTAGCTTTTGGTATTCTGGTGAAGGGGTATGGTCGTATGACGATTGATAGGGAGTTATATTATAGGATATTTCAACAAGGAGTTTGTGAAAGGGTTCAAAGGTGGGCATATTTTTACGACTGTCAAGTGGAGGCCTAGGTTCATAGTCTTGGTTTTGCGGGGTACGAAGAAGTGGATAGTCGACGTGTTGGTATGGTATGGGTTGAAAGGCTAAGGGATAGAAGGATTGTATATTTAAGGTAGGTCTGAAGGTTAAGTCATGGATTGTAGATGGTTTAGGTGGTTCTTGAAGAAGTTGATTTGACAGTGGTTCAATTTCAGCACGCAAAGGTAGAGGTAGAAGTGTTTGAGGATCATTAGGTCGTGGAAGAGTTTTAGTTGTATGTGATTCCATGGAAAACATGTCTTTAACTATAGCAACCTGGTTTCTTTCAAGATTGATTGGTCGACTAGCATCACTTCCTTGGATTAGTGAGGAGTTTCTACACCTTGAATGATCTGAATATCAGTTTTTGCCTAACTAGATTTGAACGCTTGAGCACTTGGCACTAGTTTTGCAGACCATCTGATCACCAGTTTTTTTTTAGTGTTGGCTCTTGGTTAACAGACTTGTTTTTTAGTTCTTTTCTCTTGTTTGAAGATGTTGTCCGTTTCTTCAGTTTGTTTTGACTTTCAATGGTTAACCTTTTTGTTTCTAAAGGAGGAACCTTGCTGAGTTTCTTCACTTCTAGCTTCATTTGTTTGATGTTCCCGGTATTGAACTTTTGACTTCTGACTACACTATTTACCAGAATGGGGTTTCTGTCTGGGGATGAAGTGGATGGTGACATTAAGTGGTGTTCCATTAATTGGGAGATCAAACAAGGGTAATAACTCCAAAAGTTGTAACTGTCCATTCCTCTAATTCTGCTCATCAAGTTTATGTAAATTAAATGGGGTAGATTGAATGGAATACCAATCATCATATGGAAGATGGCAAATCTACCCAATTCTGTGATGTGATCGCAAGAGCTATTTTTGTGAAGGAATGTCTTAGAGCAAACTTGTTGAAGTATCTTTGCGTGTGGGGTCAGATCCTTGTAGATTAACTCTATATCCACATATTCAGGTTTGAAGTTTTGCCCATAGAGTAGCTTCCCAACTTTGCCTTCTTCTTTATACACAAAGTCCCAATTGTCGTAGTATCAATTGTCCACTCTAGGACATTCAGTAGCCTTGGCTATGGTCTTGATGTTGAGAGTTACTATTCTACCTAGCACTTTCAAAGTAATTCTCCTTTCCTCTTAGTTCCATATTTGTCCAGAACTGATAGATTAGTTCAGGTAGAATGGGAGAATCCCGTTCAAAGAACCGGTGAATCCCGCATTGATGTGTGTCATGCAGTATGTCGTAGCCATGGATTCTTAGTTCCTAGAGATCAACCAGTGTTCCACATAAATTCTGATTGCTTTGTCCATGGGTGAAGGTAGAGTGGATGCCCTTTTTGCATTTGAGAAAACTTCATCAAAGGTGATGACTTCTTCAGGTTGAACAACCATGGTTTTATAGAGGCTCTTTTTAGAAAAAAAAAAAGAGATTTTTGAGAGTATGGTTGTTGTGGCTTGAGGAACACGAAGACGAGGGTTTTTCGTAACTTTGGAGAATACGAAGGGTTTCGATTTGGCAGTATTGATGTGAGAGGAAAGAGTGTGATCATAAGGTTGTAATTGTCAGAAAAAGAAATCCTCATTTCTTATTTAAATGAGTGCTACCTAATAGACTATGACGCGGAGGGTTAAGTTCTAAAAGGAGTTATATCTTGAGTGGCATGTCATAAATCACACTATGATTTTGTTATATGCGATTTGTGCTTAAGCTTGTGAAGGTCTGTGGAGGGATTGCATTAGATAATGTTGAGTATGACATCAGACATACTATGAGTCCTATACGTTTGACTCTCTAAACGCTAGGAGAACACACTAACACATGTTGAATCAGATTCATTCAACAATCCTTCTACCAAGTGGATAACATCAATTGAGTAATACATCATTGGTTTAATCCTTTTTGACGTCCCTATTTGTGTAGGAATGTCTCAGATAGGTCCTCGTTTTCTAAAGTGTATCAAAATGGTCCTTAATTTTGAAAATTGATATCAATTGAGTCCTTTCCATTAAGTTGGCTGGACGGCGTTAAAAAAATTGATGAGTGAGATGCTGAGATGACGAACGAACGCTCGTCCACCAGCGAACGAACGCTCGTCCACCAGCGAACGAACGCTCGTCGACCTCTTACCGCTGGACGACCGTTCGTTCCACACTGGACGACCGTTCGTTCGGTGGTCGCCGAGCGTTCGTTCGCTGGTGGACGAGCGTTCGTTCGCTGGTGGACGAGCGTTCGTTCGCTGGTGGACGAGCGTTCGTTCGGTGGTGGACGAGCGTTCGTTCGTCATCTCAGCATCCCACTCATCAATTTTTTTAACGCCGTCCAGCCAACTTAACGGAAAGGACTCAATTGATATCAATTTTCAAAATTAAGGACCATTTTGATACACTTTAGAAAACGAGGACCTATCTGAGACATTCCTACACAAATAGGGACGTCAAAAAGGATTAAACCTAACAAATACTATATAATATAGACGTCAACATACCAATAAAGAGAACGGTCGGAGTATGACGTGTAATTAAATGTGAAATTACAGTCATCCAGAAATAAAAGAAACTGAAAATTTAAACTTGAACAGTTGAAAGGATTAAACACTATAAGTGTTCAATCAGGAAATTCCTAAGAAGACTACTCCGCAACATCAGTAACCTCCAGCTCTTGCTCCAAGGGAATCTCCGCGACAACATCTGCTCCCATCCAAGTGGATGATCATCGCCAAAGAAACATACCCAAACAGCACATAACAAAAACAATGCAAGGGTGAGCTAGATATAAAAAGCATGTTATACAATAGCACAGTTAATTCATGTTATCATAGATAGATTCATATACAAGAACGAGTAAGGCATACTCATTAAACCACAACTCACACACTCACACGACTCATCCAGATTTGTATAACTGTCGAACTATTGGTCGTCTTTGCACTTGCATAGTTTAGCTGGTCCCCCAACACTATGCAAGGTAAATTCTCCAATTTGTCTATGTCTACCATCAAAGACTATAGACGAGGACCTCCCTCTACTCTCACCACTTACATTGTTCTTCTCTACTTGAGCATGAACAATGCTTTGAGTGTAGGGATAGACATACCAGTTCAAAGCTCCACACAGTTATACAGAACAACCACTGTAAGACCCTAGAAAATTAACTCTGCAAAACCTCTGTCAAATCAAATTAATGCATTAAAAACCCCTCTATAGTGCATTAAAAACGCACCCAAACACTCTGATCACGTATGCCATGTGTCGAGAATGGAATGTTCTGAAATCAGTAGTGGAAGACAAGTGTCAGCAAGAGAACGGACGTTGGTTTTTAAACAAAACTGACTTTCTGAAAACAGCGTCACTCTCTGCATGCACTCATTTTCTCCAAAAATCAGACCTTTCATTTTCTCCTCCTTCTCTCTAGAAAACCTTTCCTTCTCTCTACTGAAACTTATCCCTCCTTTCTCCGATCCCATTTCAGAAACCGTAGAAGGAGTCCCGGCGTCATAAGCTTCATTCTGAACCGAACATCTTCAGAATCTGTAACTGGTAAGTCGCTCGTCCCTAGTTGTTGTTCGTATGAACATGCAAACCAAGCCTGGTTGCATGCATTCACTGTGTCTGAATCAAAATCTTGGTTCTGTAAATTGTTCTAGTTTGAAAGAATTAAGTGACCGTTGAGGGTAGAAAACGTTAGTTGGACGAGCCCCAAATCTTGCGTTTAGGACAATTTGCTCACAAAATCCAGGTAAGGGAAGCTTATTTGATTTAATTCGTATGTTGTGTTTTGTATGAACGATCGCTGTTTGATTTGAATGAATATGGTGTATGCTGGTTGATCTGTATAATGATGTTTGATTTGTATAAATGTGAAAATGAGTTATTAATTCAAAGTATGAATTATTAATGTGGATGCTATAAAGTCTAAAAATTGATATTTGATGTGAAGAATAAAAGTATGAACTGGTATGTTGAAAAACTTAAGTTAAAAATAGTTGCAAAATTTGAATATGAACTTCTGACTATGATTATGTACGTTCGTCATCGAACGGTCCTCTACCGTTCGGTTTTCTAGTAAACTGGTTAAAATGGAATTCTTTCATTTGGAAAGGATTCCAGCAGAGGACGAACGCCCTCTTATATTAGTCTTACGTTCGAGCGTTCGGCCAAACGTAGATATCCTGAGTGTTGTGTGAGAAATTGAGAAGCTTAAAAGTATACATTCGGACACTTAGTCATTCTGTTAAAAACATAACTTTCCCATCTCGCCATATATAAATCCCTTTTTCTATAATTTTGAATCAGCGATGGGTCTCGACCTAAAGCGTACGTTATGAGTGACGCTCGGTCTTATACCGAACGCTCGTTCTTTCCTTTAATTGACAAACGAGAGAAATAGCGTTCGCCCAAAACTTCAATAAATATCCATTACCGCGTTCGGTCATTGACTGGCGGTTAGTCTCTTTGATTAAATCATACTCTGTATAAGTATTTAAACACCTTGTGGTGTCTCTATTCATTTGGATTCGATCTATAGTTATTGTACTTAAATTATTCTAAGTATCATATGAAATGTTCTAGGATCAGTTCATTTAACTGATTCAAGTTGTCACAACGTCCGTCATTGGAAAGGTATTCGTTTCCTTCTGTTCAGAAACGAGGATTCCTATGTATCGTGTTAACGTTCGTCCTTATCTTGAAAAGGACTGAACGCTCGTCATTTTATGAAAGAGGAACGAAAGATTGAATTGATATTAATGTGGAAAACTGTAATGTGCGAACGGTATAAGAAATGAAATTATGGTTGTGGATTTTGAACGAGCGTTCCAGGGAGGAACGACTCTTGGATGAAAGTTGAGATTTGTAAAGTATGAATGTGGCAATGCTAAGCTGTCGATTCATCCTGATATTCCGTGAGTGCTCGTTCTCAAGTAGAGAGGAGTATGTCATGTGTGGGAATGACAGGAGGTCCTAGTCCATAACTGTAACTTGGACGGAACGGACTAACCTCGGGTGGCAGCTGATGAGAATTACAGCTATTCCACCTGGGTGCACAAACGTCGTAGCTACACAAGATTCATACAGTCCGGACAGTCAGTCTAGCATCAGGGTTTTGATGGAAGTGTCTATTAGAATGTATTTGATTGCTGGTATATGTGATTGTATGTTATTAATTGAATTAAATTATATAAGCTTACCCTGTGTATTTTCCTTGTGTTGTCCTGTATTTGTACGTCCGTCCTTGTCCTTGCAATGATCATCCGTGTGGATGTGAGCAGAAGGAGATGCCTTGTTGGAAGAGGCGTTGGAAGAACAATACTTGGGGGAAGAGAATTTAGTGGAAGTCGAGGTGAAGACCGAAGAATAGGACGCTCGGCCTGTGTTTTCTTATTTTGTTATGTGGACGTTCGTCCGTTTTTGGTTTTTATGTTTCTTTATGATCGTTCGGTGTTGGTTTGTAAACCGTTCGGTCAAGAATGATTAAGTCGAACGTCTTTATTCTTATTTATCTTCTTGTAAGGCCGTTCGGCCAGAACCTGTGCTTTCGTTTTAATTAAGACTGATTTGGTTTATCACTAAATGTGATTAATTCTACTATATGGTGTTTACTGTATTTTTGGGATGTTACAACCACAATCCCCCACATAACCACTTTCATCCATCTCTCCCCAAGATGTCCGAATCATACTCAAATTCATCATTTTACATTCATAATCATATTATCACAGTAATTTATCATATTTCATACATTCTCATATTTTCACATACATCACATCGCAGCATATATTCCAAACATTTGTACACATAATTCAATTCCAGAGAAAATCAACTTAGAACCCAACACTATTTGCATAACACTATTAATCCGAACACTATTCATCTGAACGCTCTTTGGACGAACACTATTCGCCGAACGCTAGAGGACGAACGTTATTTACCAAACACTATAAGGCGGAACACTATATAGATCTAACTCTCAATACTTTTTGAACGAACGTTACGAAGACCGATCGCTACTAATACGAACACTCGCTACTACCTACGGACGCTCGCTACCTGAGAACAAGCAACATCAAGACCGAACGCTCGTAACCACTTATTGACGCTCGCTACCTGAGGACACCTGAGAACAATTATTATCAAGATCAAAAGCAACTTATGGACGCTCGTTACCTGAGAACAAGCAACATCAGGACCGAACACTATCAGATTTAATACATTACTAAGAAATCGAACACTGAGATCAAACAGTGTGGACGAACACTACCAGACCAAACGTAATGAGATCGAATACTGTGTGCACGAACGTCTATAGACTAATTACCACGAGACCGAATACTATGAGGTAAATACTGTTTGAACGAACGCACAATATACCGAGCACTATCAATGAACACTGTTTGGACGAACGCTCAATAAGACGAACACTATCAGATTACTGCGAATACTGTTTAGACGAACGCTACACAGATCAAATATGATATGACCGAATAATCACTGTTTGGACGAACGCTTTACAGATCCAATACGAAGAGACCGAATAAACACTGTTTAGTCCAACGTTGTACAGATCAAATATGATAAGACCGAATAATCACTGTTTGGACGAACGCTTTACAGATCAAATACGAAGAGACCGAACGTATATAGAAAAATACTACAAAACCGAACATGTAAATACTTTTTGGACGAACGCACATAAAGTCAATACTATGAGACCAAACGCACATAGCCAAATACAACGAAACCCAATATGTAAGCACTGTTTGGGACGAACGCACATAGACCCAATCGTATGAGACCGAACACTCAAGTTTGAAACCTATCAATTTAAGACCGAACGCTAAAATCATAAGCTTAAGTATATCAGATCAATATCGGACGCTCAAGATTAACACTTAAGCATACCAAATTAAGACCGAAAGCTACTAACACTAAGACCGACCGTTTAAGATCCAAACCTAAGAACACCAAGTAAAGACCGAACGCTTACCATTACTATTACATCAAAACCGAACGTTTAATAGGAAGATCGCTATGAGGTGGAATACTGTTTAGACGAACGCTAATGCTCGTACATGATAATACAAAACCGAACGTTTAATATATTTCTAACTTTACCTAAGGACGAACGCGAACGCTCGATACTTTAGAACACCAAAACCGAACGGTCATACTATTTGGCTGACCACTAATTGGTCGAGCGAATGGGACGAACGTCCCATTTTGGCTCACCAAAAATTGAACGTACGCGCGTTCTGCAGAATTCTGCAGAATCGCACCAGATTTTCCAGAAAACCCAGAAACTCCATTTTTCATCCCCTTCTTCCCAGATTTGCATCAAATACAGTATATTTCAACAATCAAACAAAAGATCTAACTCCCCTTACCTCTTGAAGACTTCCTTGAATCTTGAAATGCAGTGTCTTGATCTCCTTCCAAATCCAAAAGCTTTCTACTTCTCCTCTCCCAGATTTGCAGCAAGCCTTTCACTCCTCCAGATGCAGCACCGAACACCCCTCTTGAATCAATCTCTCCCAAGACTTGCAATCCAAGGCCTCCTTGCACTTCAGCAGCTCCCACTTCACCCTCTCACAGATGTTTTTGCAGCAACCTTTCCAATCTGCAGAACCCAGCCCCCTTGAATCCATGGAGTCTTCCCTTTAAGGGAAGAGGAACTGGACACTCCACTGCTGGAAGAACCACAACCGTTCCCTTCCACTCCTCAGTGCAGTGTCCACTAACGAAGGAGATGATGGAGGTTCCTGATGATGGCTGGAGCACTTCCAGGTGGAGAGACCCACCACCATCTGCTGCTGCCCACTTCTTTGCTGGACGTGGAGCCCCTCTCCCACCACTACACGAACGTGCAGCCGCCCTCTTCCCCACTTCTTCTTTTAAAATGGACGCACGGTCCTTACATTAGCAACTCAGAACCAATCTCCGTTTCTTCGCAGATTCCGATCCTTCAAACCTCACCGTTCCAGATTTCGATGTTTGCTTGACCAAATCGCTGTTCCGACGTCTCTCTCTCTCCTGTTCTTACTTCCGATAACGTAATCGCCGCCGCTGCCAAAGCTGCCTCCGTCCATAGCGCCGTTTCTTCAGCCATCACACAGGTTGCTGTCACCGCCGTGGCAATTGCCTCTGGCGCTTGTCTTTCCACTAAGGTCGATTTCCTATGGCCAAAACTGCAGGAGCAACCAGGTTGCGCATCTTCTTATTCTTCTTTTCTGCTGCTGCTTTCCTCTCTTTATTTTATTTTTAAATTCTCCTGCACAATTGTGTTTGAATATTGTATAGTATAAAATATTAACCGAGTGGTTACAAACAACCAACCGGATATTAGGTAATCTGTTTATATCTTATTCTGTTTATATTTTATTGGGCTTATATCAGCTCAGGATCCATGAGATAAATTATAAATACAAAGCCAGGGCCAAAAGCCAGGTACGTTCCACTTAAACGTTCCACTTACTCTACATGACTCTCAAATACTCAATAGTGATAACCATTCACTAAATATTCAACCAAGAGCCGAGGCTCTTCAAATCACACGCCTAACTTGGGCGTCGGAGTACCTTTTGCAGGTACATCCCCCTCGTCAAGAAGGAGACCGATCGGTTTGCGCCAACACCGATCGGCCAACAGGAGGAGTTTGGAAGCGAGCGAGCGGCCCAGACGCGTCAGCAGGTTAGTCTCTCGGTCCCTAAAAGTATCTACCGAAACATTTTGGCGCCCACCGTGGGGCCGAGCGTCAAACCCAATGATGACCACGAGGAGCATGGAGGAACAACAAAGCACCAGAAAGGTTATTAGAAACCACAAGAAACCAAGACGAGCGTTCGGTCTCGACATCACTATTTCGGATCAACACGAGAAACTTTCGACAAAGTAAAAACTACACGTGAGACGTCGTCAACAAGATAAGTATTTTTTGAAATATGAATATTTCATAAAATATCTAATTGATAATAGATATTATAACAACTATTTTTATGTTAAATATATAGTATAATCCAGAATATATTATATGATATATGATATATAATATAGTACATAACTATAAATATAGTTATCTAATTATTATAACCGAAACATTTTCTGGCATGATTCAAATAGTCAAATAAATTATTGTGTTAGAGATAACTATCAACAACAATATTATAAAATCTCGAAACGGTTTTGATACCTTGTTTATTATCTATGTTATTTATTCGGTGCAATTCATAATATCTGGTAACCGAATCATTTATTATACGGTTATATACCATAATATATATCATCATGAGAATTTCAGCAATGAACATCTTGAACAAATATATATCGAAATCCACGCCATCATCAACTATGCAAGTGCAGACTAAGATCTAGTCATAAACGAACTTCATGCTTAAAGTATCATGGAATTCAATTAACGAAGGGGAAGTCTCCTATTGCAAACACTGATTGCCAATTTTGTCAGCAAAGTTCATAATTAACGATCAAGTCCAAGACCGAGCGGTAAATCCCTCTCGGGAGAGAGGTAAAGCCCTCTCAAAGCCGAACGGTAAAGCCCGTTCCCTAGAAAGCACTCCTAGGTCGAAGACCGAGCGGTAAATCCCCCTCGGGAGAGAGGTAAAGTCCTCTCAAAGACGAACGGTAAATCCCGTTCACTAGGAAACAATCCTAGCTCAAAACAGAGGTAAAACCCTCTCAAAGCCGAACGGTAAAGCCCGTTCCCTAGGAAGCACTCCTAGGTCGAAGACCGAGCGGTAAATCCCCCTCGGAAGAGAGGTAAAGTCCTCTCAAAGACGAACGGTAAATCCCGTTCACTAGGAAACAATCCTAGCTCAAAACAGAGGTAAAACCCTCTCAAAGCCGAACGGTAAAGCCCGTTCCCTAGGAAGCACTCCTAGGTCGAAGACCGAGCGGTAAATCCCTCTCGGGAGAGAGGTAAAGCCCTCTCAAAGACGAACGGTAAGTCCTAGGTTAAAGTTGAAGACCGAGAGATAAATTCCTTTCGGTTCCTGTTGAAGGACGAGCGGTAAATTCCGCTCGGTTAATGTCGAAGGCCGAGAGGTAAATCCCTCTCGGTTCATGTTGAAGGACGAGCGGTAAATTCCGCTCGGTTAATGTCAAAAGCCGAGAGGTAAATCCCTCTCGGTTCATGTTGAAGGTCGAGAGGTAAACCCCTCTCGGTTAAAGTCGAAGGTCGAGAGGTAAATCCCTCTCGGTTAATGTTGAAGGTCGAGAGGTAAACCCCTCTCGGTTAAAGTCGAAGGTCGAGAGGTAAACCCCTCTCGGTTAAAGTCGAAGGTCGAGAGGTAAATCCCTCTCGGTTAAAGTCGAAGGTCGAGAGGTAAATCCCTCTCGGTTAATGTTGAAGGTCGAGAGGTAAATCCCTCTCGGTTAATGTGGAAGGTCGAGAGGTAAACCCCTCTCGGTTAATGTCGAAGGTCGAGAGGTAAACCCCTCTCGGTAAATGTGGAAGGTCGAGAGGTAAATCCCTCTCGGTTAATGTTGAAGGTCGAGAGGTAAATCCCTCTCGGTTAATGTGGAAGGTCGAGAGGTAAATCCCTCTCGGTTAATGTCGAAGGTCGAGAGGTAAACCCCTCTCGGTTAATGTGGAAGGTCGAGAGGTAAATCCCTCTCGGTTAATGTCGAAGGTCGAGAGGTAAACCCCTCTCGGTAAATGTGGAAGGTCGAGAGGTAAATCCCTCTCGGTTAATGTCGAAGGTCGAGAGGTAAACCCCTCTCGGTTAAAGTCGAAGGTCGAGAGGTAAACCCCTCTCGGTTAAAGTGGAAGGTCGAGAGGTAAATCCCTCTCGGTTAATGTCGAAGGTCGAGAGGTAAACCCCTCTCGGTTAAAGTCGAAGGTCGAGAGGTAAAACCCTCTCGATTAAAGTCGAAGGTCGAGAGGTAAATCCCTCTCGGTTAAAGTAGAAGGTCGAGAGGTAAAGCCCTCTCGGTTAATGTCGAAGACCGAGAGGTAAACTCCTCTCGGTTCCTGTTGAAAGACGAGCTGTAAATCCAGCTCGGTTAGTGTCGATCGTCGAGCGTCGATCGACGAGCTGTAAATCCCGCTCGGTTAATGTTGAAAGACGAGCGGTCAATCCCTCTCGGATAATGTTGAAGACCGAGAGGTAAATTCCTCTCGGTTCATGTTGAAGGACGAGCGGTAAATCCCGCTCGGTTAAAGTCGAAGGCCGAGAGGTAAATTCCTCTCGGTTCATGTTGAAGGACGAGCGGTAAATCCCGCTCGGTTAAAGTCGAAGGCCGAGAGGTAAATCCCTCTCGGTTCATGTTGAAGGACGAGCGGTACATCCCGCTCGGTTAATGTCGAGGGTCGAGAGGTAAAGCCCTCTCGGTTAACGTAGAAGACCGAGAGGTAAATTCCTCTCGGTTCCTATTGAAGGACGAGCGGTAAATTCCGCTCGGTTAATGTTGAAAGTCGAGCGGTAAAACGCTTTCAATTCCGCCAACACAGCCTCCCTCAAACTCATCAGTCCTATAGTTAACCACGGCTAAAGCCAACCGCTTAACTCGGACTTGGGGGGCATAATGTATAGTATAAAATATTAACCGAGTGGTTACAAACAACCAACCGGATATTCAGGTAATCTGTTTATATCTTATTCTGTTTATATTTTATTGGGCTTATATCAGCTCAGGATCCATGAGATAAATTATAAATACAAAGCCAGGGCCAAAAGCCAGGTACGTTCCACTTAAACGTTCCACTTACTCTACATGACTCTCAAATACTCAATAGTGATAACCATTCACTAAATATTCAACCAAGAGCCGAGGCTCTTCAAATCACACGCCTAACTTGGGCGTCGGAGTACCTTTTGCAGGTACATCCCCCTCGTCAAGAAGGAGACCGATCGGTTTGCGCCAACACCGATCGGCCAACAGGAGGAGTTTGGAAGCTAGCGAGCGGCCCAGACGCGTCAGCAGGTTAGTCTCTCGGTCCCTAAAAGTATCTACCGAAACAAATATGATAGGTGCTAATATGCTGACATGATTTGTGATGCCAAATTAAAGAGTCGCTTTAGCGCTTATGATTGTTTAATTTCACGAATTTGCGGATTGAAGAACTTTGCTGTAGATAGTATCATATGAAGCACGTGCGCGGATACTTATATTTGCTTCGTGTATTCAATTCTGACTGTACTTCAAACATATCCAAATCTTTAAACAGGTTATGAAAATATAGTATTGCAGATTACATTCGAGACACAGAAACATGTATATGATAGAAATATAGAAGCACTGTTCTCGGATGAACCAAAAACGGAAACTAATCCCCTTCATTGTTGAAGTTTAAGAAAGGAATAAGATCAATAGTTCTTTAGAAATTATGAAGTGATTTCTGAGGGCAAAGAGTCACAATTATAAAGTTATTAGTTTTTAGTAAGTGAATTTAAACACAACTCAATTTCATAAAATCGAGTTGTACGTCACTTATATATTATAATATAATTTTATTTTTAGTCAATGTAAAATCTACAATACAATACTCTATTACACTAGGAGCCTAATAACGGTAGCATAATTGTCTCAAAAACCTTGACTGCTATAGAATCTGAAATGACTTTGATACTATTTTAGTAAGTAGGTTTATGTCTAACTCAATTTCATAAAATCTTGTAAGAAAGATTGACATGTTTATATATTATAATCTTGCCTTATTCCTACTCAACATGGCATCTCCACATTACTAATGTATGGGAATCATATTATTAATTTGAAATTACAATTATATATTTATTATGTTTTTAGATTTTTTATTATACTTGTACATATGTAGTCCACATTTATCATATCCTATATATGTTTTTAAGTGTCATATCATAACTGAAATGCTTGAGGGGGAGCATCAAGGCATGTCACTAAATATGCAATTCATACCTCTTTGCATGCCACATAAAGTTTCTGTTGCCGCTTCTGTCACCACATGATAGGGTTGGGGTCTATTCATAAGGTTTCTTATTACCTAAATTTGTACATGCAGGTACAGTGACGCTGGATGGAGTAGATGTTACTGGTTTCCCAATATTTAACGATGCAAAGGTTTACTATCTGCATTGGGGTTGTATTGACTTATATGTTATCTCGTTACATCATTAAAACACCTTATGTGTGAAGGCAGGTACAGAAGGCTATAGCATTTGCAAGAAAAGCACACCGTGGACAATACGGAAGACTGGAGACCCTTATTTAACACATTGTATCCACACAGGAAGAATTTTGGCTGCATTGGTTCCATCAAGTGGTAAACGAGTATGAACTCCAATGAACAGCTAGTACTAGTGACTAGATTTGTTATGGTATTTATTTTACTTTCTGGAAAACAAAGAATGGATTGGCTGACTTCCTTTCCTCCTCAATGCCCCTTCATCATCAACGTATACGGAGAACCCATACCATTATGGAACAACTAAATTGGCACATCCAACTGTAATTTGATAAATTTGATCATGATGCCATCATCATTTAACCAAGCATATAATGACATTCTCATTAATTAGAACATATATGTTTTTTAATACACCATAAATTTCAATGAACATGCTGTGGATGGTCTTCTTTTATGATGTTACAACAATTCTGAAGAAACATATTAGTGGAACACTAAAGTTGACGAAGTATTATTAATTACAATGATACATATCAATATCATTTATCTTATTTATCCATAATTTTTAGTATTGATATTTAAACTATGGATAATGAATGATATAATTTTTTCTGGGGCTGCACATCTCAATTTCTTGATTGTTTGAAAAGCTATTTGAAAATATTGATTTTCTTTTTATCAGATTTAGCCTATGATATCACTGAGACAGCTAAACTGAATCTTTACTACTTTTGAACTGCATTAAGATTTATGTTACTGTTATCGTTTGCATTTTTTCAGCTTAATGCAGTGCAGGTTGAAAACATGTTTCTATTCAATTGTTCCTTTGTTTGAGATAGTAATACTCTATTTCAGGCTGTTGACACTGTCGTGGCTGGGATTTTACATGATGTGGTTGACGACACTAGCCAAAGTCTGCAGGACATTCAGGCAGAGTTTGGGGATGATGTGGTCAAGTTGGTAGCTAGTGTTTCAAGGTTAAGCTATATTAATCAGATACCATAAAGAATGTCTTTTTTAATTGTTTTGTATCTTGAAGAAGGTGGAAGGCACATAATAGTTATCTTGCTAGATTTTAGAATTCAATTTACACAACTTGATTGAAATATAGATATAGAAGTCTTCTTATGCGTTCATCTGACAAACTGATTCTAAAGCTTTTGGCTCGTATTGGTCTTGGACATGGTATTAATGTCTCTATCAGCTGCTCCATTTTTCGTAATAGAAACAAATTTCATTGCAAGTTACTATGAAACTGTAAACCATTTTCAATGCACCTAATATCTCAAGTTTTTAGAAATCTTAATCTCTGACACCTATCTCATAACTAATGCAGATGTATTGTTACGGCCTGGCGAGTGTACGAGAGAAGAAGATATAGAAGGGATAGAGGAGAGGACGAGCGTCCATCACAAGAGGACGAGCGTCCATCGCAAGAAGGGAACCGGACGGGAGCGGAAGAGCGTTCTGAGCAGGAGGCAACGAGGGGCGAGGACGAACGCACTCAGCGAGGGGAGGCCGAGCGAGCGGGGCAACGGGGAGTGAGGACGAGCGCCCGGGATGAGCAGAGCGAGGACGAGCATCGAAGAGAAAGGACGAGCGTCATGAACGAACAGAGCATGGACGAACGTCCTGAGCAAAGGGGAGACGACGACGAACGTCCAGCTACGTCTAGCTGGCAAGCGGGAGGATAGGCGGGAATTCAGGGGACGTTCAGCAGAGTATTACTGTAATAAATACAGTAATAAATAGAGTAAATAAGGACAGAATGATTCTTTCCAGATAATTATAATAAATAGGCAATTATGTTTAATTATAATAAATAGGCAATTGCGATTATTCCTTACCTTTTCTGGGAGGAGTAATTAGTATTAATTAAGGGGGCACCTAGAGCTCAGGATATGTTTTTGATTATTGAGTATTGTAAGAGAGGTTATGCTCTCGTGTGACTGAAGGAGAACCTGCTCCCAGTCATTGGTTGTGTTTTGTGTTTCCTAAACTTTGCAGTAATAAAGGATTTTATTCAGTTAATTCTCTTGTCAGTCGTGAGTGGAGAGATTACGTGATCAGGCACGTAACAATTGGTCCGACCTGCCGGATCGTCAAGGGAGGAAACTGCCGGATCCTATTGAAGGAGGAAAGCGTCATGGAAGGAAGGCTGAATGCTGTGGAAGGAAGAATGGAGACCCTAGAAATCTCCATGGGCGGACTGGAATCGGCAGTCCAGGAACTAGTGAGGGTGATAGGGGAGCGGGGTCGACGGGATGATGGACACTTTGATGGTAGTCAAGGATCGGTCAATGGAAGAAGGAATGACGAGGATGAGAGGGATGACGGCGGCTTAGAGGGGGGACACCGAGAAGGGCAGCCGTACTGGAGGAAGAGGGTCGAGTTACCCGCATTCGAAGGCAACGAGCCTATGAACTGGCTTTATAGGGCGGATAAATTCTTCGAATTGCAAGGGGTACCAGAGGACGAAAAGTTGCGCCTGGCCTACATCAGCATGGACGGGATAGCGGGACACTGGTTCCGGTTTTGGAGGGAGAAAGCCAGGAACCAAACGTGGGCAGGATTAAAGGAGGCGTTGGTGGTTCGGTTTGGAGGCAGGAATCGAGGAACGGTCTTCGAGAGGCTGGCATCCTGTAAACAAACAGGGTCCGTGGGAGATTATATACAAGAATTCGAGGTGTTGGTGGGCCAAGCAGAAAAAATACCCGAGGCACAGTTGATGGGGTATTTCATGGCAGGACTACAGGAGGGGATTCGTAACCAACTCAGGTTGCTTGACCCGAAGGAGTTCATGGACGTCATGAGACTAGCCAGGGACGTGGAGGCGTTCCAAGCTGGAGCAAGAGCAAGCGGGGGAATCGTCAGCAAAGGACAGACGTGGGGAAAACCGAGCGGGTCAGTGGCAAGGGTGGAGCCTAGCCGCCACACTCAGAACCGAACGGGGACAGCTGAGAAGGAAGGAGGCCCAAGGAGAGAAGGCGAACGCACGTTCCCTAACGCTCAAAACAGGAACGTACGTGATCTACCGTACGCTGAGTACGTCAAACGTAGGGAGGAAGGGAGGTGTTTCAGGTGTGGAGGACCGTTCGGTCCGGGGCATCGATGTCCAGAAAGGGGACTCCGGATGTTGATATTGGCAGAAGACGAGGAACCAGGAGGGGAAGACGAGATGGAGGTTGAACTCGAACAAATGGAGCTATCCGCGTTCTCGGCAGGAGGGCTCACCCAGCCCAGAACGATGAAGCTGCAGGGGCAGATAGGGGCGAAGCAGGTTCTGATTCTGATTGACAGTGGCGCCAGCCACAATTTCATAAGCAGGGAATTGGTAGAAGATCTGGCATTACCCGTAGTAGATATACCACCCTACAGGGTGAGTTTGGGGGATGGGCAGAGAAAAGAGACGAGGGGGTGCTGTGAGGCAGTCACGATCCACATGGGAGAGGTTGTGATCAATGAACGATTTCACCTGTTCGAGTTGGGCGGAGTGGATGTGATACTGGGAGTAGAATGGTTGGCAAAGCTGGGCGAGGTAACCTTAAATTGGGGGCAGCTAACTATGGCGTACGTTCAGGCAGGGCGCAAAATGACAATTAAAGGAGACCCAACTCTAACTCGGAGATTGGTGGACCCGGCAGCGTTGCGGAAGATGAAGGAAGTGGAGGTCTGGTGGCTGTTGTGGGAGCTTGGGGAGACAGAAAAGGAGGAGGAGCAAAGACCGTACGCTCAGATAAAAGAAACGTTCGGCCCGGAGTTGACAGGGAGGCAGACGTTCGACATGATGCGAATCTTGGAACGGTACGCGGACGTATTTAACGAACCAAACGGACTACCGCCAGATAGGGGAATGGTTCATCAAATTCCCTTAAAAGAAGGTACGGACCCTGTGAATGTAAGGCCGTACAGATATCCCCATGTAATGAAGGGGGAAATTGAGAAACAGGTGGGGAAGATGTTGAAGGCAGGCGTCATAAGGGCGAGCAACAGTCCATATTCGAGCCCTGTAATTCTGGTAAAGAAGAAGGATGGCAGTTGGAGATTTTGTGTGGACTACAGGGCCTTAAACCGAGCTACTGTACCAGATAAATTCCCTATTCCTTTGATAGAGGAGTTGTTGGACGAACTGAGAGGGGCCAAATACTTTTCAAAGGTGGATTTGAAGTCGGGCTATCACCAGATACGAATGGGAGCAGGAGACATAGAGAAAACGGCCTTCAGGACACACCAGGGTCACTACGAATTCATGGTGATGCCGTTCGGCCTAACCAACGCACCAGCCACTTTTCAAAGTGCCATGAACACACTGTTGCAGCCTTATCTGCGGAAATTCGTACTGGTATTCTTTGATGATATACTGGTATATAGCCGAACTTGGGAGGAGCACTTGGAGCATGTGGGGGTGGTGCTGAGGGAGCTCGTGGCAAATGGATGGGTAGCCAACAGGAAGAAATGTGAGTTCGGCAGAACTCAAATAGGTTATCTGGGCCACCGGATATCCGAGAAGGGTGTAGAGATGGACGAAGACAAGGTGCGAGCCGTGCTGGAGTGGGAGAAACCGAAGACGGTGAAGGCTTTGAGGGGCTTCCTGGGTCTGACGGGATATTACAGGAGGTTCGTAAAGGATTATGGAAAGATTGCCAGACCTTTAACCGACCTTCTTAAGAAGGGGCAGTTTGCATGGACGACACAAGCAGAGGAGGCCATGTTAAGGTTGAAGAAGGCAATTACGACTGCGCCTGTATTGATTCTGCCTGATTTTGACCAGCCGTTTCACATTGAGTGTGACGCATCCGGAAGGGGAATTGGAGCGGTACTCATGCAAGGGAAGCAGCCCATAGCTTTCTTTAGCAAAGCGCTATCTGAGGGCTCATTAGGGAAGTCAATATATGAGAAGGAATTAATGGCGCTGGTTTTAGCCATACAGCACTGGAGGCCGTACCTGCTGGGGCAACGGTTTGTAGTTCACACGGATCAGAGGAGTTTGAAGTACCTTTTGGAGCAACGCATCACCACTCAGAATCAGCAGAATTGGCTGGCCAAGCTCCTGGGATACGACTTTGAGATTGTGTACAAATCAGGGGTAACCAACAAGGTGGCGGACGCCCTATCACGCAAGGATGAGGATGAGCTACTGGAAGAGAAGGAATTGACGGTGATTGCTCGACCATACTGGCAAGATTTCAGGGAAATCTTGGAAGAAGTCGAGGCGGATGAGGAGTTAAGGAAAGTGATTGACGACTTGAAGAAAGACCCCAATTCCCACCCCTCGTACACGCTGGAGAACGAGCGCTTGCACTATAAAGGGAGGCTCGTGCTATCAGGCCGTTCGGCCTGGGTGCCCAAGTTGATAGCCGAATTCCATACCACGCACACAGGAGGCCACTCAGGGGTCTACCGAACGTACCGCAAGGTGGCGCAGTCTCTTTACTGGGTGGGCATGAAGAAAGCTGTGACCGAGTTCGTTGCCAGATGTCTGGTCTGTCAACAACATAAATATTTGACCTCGTCCCCGCAAGGGTTGCTGCAACCGTTACCCATTCCCAACGCAATTTGGGAGGAGATAAGCATGGATTTTATTGTCAAATTACCCAAGTCTAGAGGATATGATGCTGTGTTAGTGGTGGTGGACCGTCTCAGCAAATACGGACATTTCATACCCTTAAAACACCCTTATTCTGCACGCACCATAGCCGAAGTCTTTGTGAAGGAGATCGTCCGATTGCATGGGGTGCCGCTATCTATAGTGAGTGACCGGGACCCACTGTTTTTAAGTAATTTTTGGAAGGAGTTGTTCAAATTACAAGGCACTCAACTAAAGATGAGCACCGCCTATCATCCTGAATCGGATGGGCAGACGGAGGTTGTCAACAGGGTCTTGGAGGGGTATTTGAGGTGTTTTTGTTCCGAACAGCCCAAGGGCTGGAGTATCGTATTACCATGGGCGGAATACTGGTACAACACCAGCTACCAAGAATCAGCCAAGTGCACCCCTTTTGAAACCGTCTATGGGAGGCCGCCTCCATCACTGCACAGGTTCGTTCCAGGGGAAACCTTAGTGGAAGCTGTCAATCAGGAGTTACAAACAAGAGATGAAGCACTCCTCCAGCTTAAGTTTCATCTAGCCAGGGCTCAAGAGTTAATGGTGAGGCAGGCCGACAAGGCAAGGAGGCCATCCCAAGTAGGCGTGGGGGATTGGGTCTACCTGAAGCTTAGACCTCACCGACAAACTACGATGCCATCCCCAGTACACTCTAAACTGGCCGCACGTTATTTTGGACCTTTCCTGGTCATTCAGCAGGTGGGGGCCGTCGCATTTAAACTGCAATTACCCGAGTCCGCCCGGATACACCCAGTGTTCCATGTGTCACAGTTAAAGAAGGCAGTGGGGGACCACAGGGTCGAGCAAGAGTTACCAATAGACTTAGAGATGGAGGGACCGTCTCCACAGCCGGTCAGAGTTTTGGATAAAAGACAGGTGCAACAGGGAGAGGACGAGCGGCTGGAAGTCTTGGTCGAATGGCAAGAGGGAGGTATTGACGGGGCGACATGGGAAGATGCCCTCACCATACAAGATCAATATCCTGACTTCAACCTTGAGGGCAAGGTTGATCTTCAAGGGGTGGGTAATGTTACGGCCTGGCGAGTGTACGAGAGAAGAAGATATAGAAGGGATAGAGGAGAGGACGAGCGTCCATCACAAGAGGACGAGCGTCCATCGCAAGAAGGGAACCGGACGGGAGCGGAAGAGCGTTCTGAGCAGGAGGCAACGAGGGGCGAGGACGAACGCACTCAGCGAGGGGAGGCCGAGCGAGCGGGGCAACGGGGAGTGAGGACGAGCGCCCGGGATGAGCAGAGCGAGGACGAGCATCGAAGAGAAAGGACGAGCGTCATGAACGAACAGAGCATGGACGAACGTCCTGAGACAAGGGGAGACGACGACGAACGTCCAGCTACGTCTAGCTGGCAAGCGGGAGGATAGGCGGGAATTCCGGGGACGTTCAGCAGAGTATTACTGTAATAAATACAGTAATAAATAGAGTAAATAAGGACAGAATGATTCTTTCCAGATAATTATAATAAATAGGCAATTATGTTTAATTATAATAAATAGGCAATTGCGATTATTCCTTACCTTTTCTGGGAGGAGTAATTAGTATTAATTAAGGGGGCACCTAGAGCTCAGGATATGTTTTTGATTATTGAGTATTGTAAGAGAGGTTATGCTCTCGTGTGACTGAAGGAGAACCTGCTCCCAGTCATTGGTTGTGTTTTGTGTTTCCTAAACTTTGCAGTAATAAAGGATTTTATTCAGTTAATTCTCTTGTCAGTCGTGAGTGGAGAGATTACGTGATCAGGCACGTAACATGTATGGTCTAATACCGAAAGAGTTTAGTGGCATATTCTTCTATTTCATTGTATTTGTGGATTAGAAGCTCAATTCTCCTAACAAATCTGGAGACTGTTTCTGTTTTCCTTTATTACCATAAGGAATAACTGCATTATCTTTTGCAGCTATTACGCAGACATAGGAGGGTAAGTGTAAACCAGGGTGTGCTTGGCCAAGAAGAGGTACATAATCTGCCTTTGACGTGTGCATCAATTAGCCCGAGACTTTCAAGTTTACTTTGGTATCATGTTAATCATCAATATCAAAATATGCTGAAAACAATGGATGCCTGAGATGGTTTTTAAACAATACAAGGATTAATTGTGAAGAGAAAAATGTATCATATCATCATCTTTCTTTGTAATATATATTTAATACTTATTCCTATAGAAGCTTGAGGTTGGCCAATTTTGTGCATAATCCGTTTCACTTTACAAAACTAAGCTTCCAAAATACAGGCCAATAAAACAATCTTTTGTATCTATCAATGTAATGCATTTGGTAGTTGGTCTAGACAATACTGAAACTATATGCATTCTGAAATTTGTAAAACGTGGTAGTGGGTGGTGGAATTAGCAGCATACTTTTCTGATATGTTACATTCAAAATCTGTTAGGCAAGTAATTTACGAGTAATGCTTTTGGGAATGGTTGATGATCCACGTGTTGTGCTCATCAAGCTTGCAGATCGCCTTCACAACATGAGAACAATGTACTTACTCTGGGCATCTTAACTTCTTTTCTTTTATACTCAATTATTGTTGGTCTTTTTTATTTTCCCTTTTCTGGCCCTTTATTTCAGATCTATTATTATTTGAAGATGAAATAAAATTTATTTTAGTACTATAGCCTTCTCAATTCTTCATGGTTTTTAGTAGTGAGTTTTTACTTCCCTGCGATAGTAGTTGTCTTCAACCAGCATACTTAAGCCACATGGGGCCTTTTGACTTTTTTTGCTAAAAGGATTATAAGTTATGTTTCATAGGTCATTTTTATTGTGTGACACTATCTCTCTTTTCAGTCATGCTCTACCATTGCAAAAAGCTCAAGCTGTTGCTGAGGAGACCTTAATCATTTGGTGTTCACTTGCTTCAAGATTGGGACTGTGGGCCTTGAAAGCTGAACTGGAAGATTTATGCTTTGCTGTTCTACAGGTCTTCTATTAGTAAATATGTTTCTTTTGCTTTGAGAGTGCTCAATTATATTAATGTAATGTTGTAGTCACACACACACATGAGTGAGGAACAGCAAATTTGTGTTAGAGCTCATTCTCCTGTGTTGACTAAATGCTCGATAAAACATAAGGAACGGATACTTTTCGGAAACATTATGTCCTCAGGTAGTGCAGAAAAATATTAAAATCAAATGAATTATACAACTAGCATTATATTCCGGAACATAAATAATAGTTACCGTTCTGATGATATCTTGTTATTTCTCTGTATCCATATTAATCGGTCACATTTTTTAATTTTTCATCATTTATGTCATTCTTTATCGTATTTCTAGTGTTAAAGATAAATATGATATTTAGTCTCTGATGTTTCGAATGCCACGTGATGGATAAAATAATTGTTTTCAAAATTTTGATCATAATCTAGAATTTACTTTGCATTGTGAGGAAACTGATTTAGTGAAGTTGTTGCACATGATTACATGAGAATGTAAAACTTTTTTATATTGAAGATGTAGAAAAAACAATATATTTATGTAATGTTGATTTCTTTCATTACTGATTTTCTTAGAACTACAGTGGGTTTGCAAACGCAGACTGCTGTACTGAAGAATTTTATATTATTATTTGCATCATTCGCAGCAAGATCAATTTGGGAGACTACTCCCAACTTTCATCCAAGTTATCAATTTTACTGAGCAAGAAGAATCTGAATATTGGGCTGTTGTGGCGGCCGTGTTTGAGGGCAGACAAGTTAACTGGATAACATCTCACTCATAATTTGACTTGGTTGCATCAGCTTCTGCTGAAGCCGGCATCAATAACAAGGTATTTGGCAACCATCTTACCTCTCTTACACAGATTGTGCAAATGGAGATTTCTTTTGTTTGCTTTCCTTTGTTTTCATTGCCAATCAAATTATATAAATGCAATTATTTTCTTGAAAAGTTGATATTTTATTTTCACCTTGTTATTCATTCCAGTAGATTTGTGAATGTAGATGAATGTTTCGGTGATTGTGTATGTAATTCATCCTTTAGGTGAAGCTTTTGAGAACAATGCTTTCCTGGGAAGAGCAATTGCGCTCTGAAGTAAGTGTCAAGCAAACAAAATACGACTCAAAGTTTTATGATCTTCACGGTTCTCTTGGGGAAGTGGTAATTATTTGTTGGCCTCATGGTGAAATTTTGAGGTTAAAAGCTGGAAGCACTGCTACTGATGCTGCTCAAAGAGTTGGTTTGGAAGGAAAGCTGGTTTTGATTAATGGACAGTTAGTACTGCCCAACACAAAACTCAAAGATGGAGATGTAGTTGAAGTAAGAATTTAAATTATTCTTTCTTTGAAAAATGTAAATAATTCTTTATGGGTCGAGTGTGTTTAAAGTGGATGGGATAGAAATAATTTTTATTTTCTCATTTTATTTTATTTGGGGATATGGGATTTCTCGGTGGAATAACTCATAAAAATTCAAATGTGGTGCTTTAGACTAGATTACAAGAATATGTTTGATAACCACATGTGCATCATACAATTACATTTTTTATTATTATTTTGGTTGTATATGTGGTTATTCCTATTTTTGGAACTGTGGTTATTCACGGTATTGGGAACTAAGCAATAAACCACAGCATTTTAAAATTCTATGAAGCTACAGTGATTGTGTCAAAAATCTTTGGTAAAGATGGGCAATGCCAGGGAAAAGGTTGTGATTTTTTATTACTAATAATAGTTACAGTTGCATGCAACATTTACTTGACAGCCTTAAAAGAAGGTTCGTTATAAGCAGACAGTCTCAACGAATTTGAACATGCCTGCCATACACTACAATGTTATAATAAATATTTGACTAAATTACAATTTCAGTTTCTTTTAGCATTGGATCCATTCAATATAAATTCACAAAAGAATGTTCTAGTTCGTATAATTCAATATAATTTAATTAATTTTTGTTGAGTGACGGCTAAACATATTTCTTCCTCCTCAGAATTCCTCTCCACTTTGTAATTAAGAAAGAAATGGAGAGTTCAATTGCAGACAAAAACCGGCAATCTTGTAACTAGCAGGACCAAAATCTACAACGACTTATTAAGACGAGAGAAGTTCAAACCAGCACAGAAAGACTAGCATGTGTCCACTAATAAGTCAAAGTCACTGTCATTCACCGTCTTTCCAGCAACTAACCCTTAAGCAATCTCCAACTTCTCCACTGCCACAATCCAATCAGCATTCCATAGCTCAAGACTTTCAAAATGCACAGGGGTTTACGGATATTCTGTCTTAAAGTAAGAAAAACATTATAAAATACACAGAATAGCAAGAAAAACACAAGATGACAGAACAAGGTTCACTCAAAAAGATGAAGTACCTCATCAAAAACCGATAGAAAAGGGTCAAGATGTTGTTACCTACAGTAGAAGGATCATCACCAATATCACAATCCGACCTTTCTTGAACCAAGTTTATCTCCATGCAGAGTGACTTTCCAGCAATCAACTTGGAATACAAATACAGAACCCTTTTTGGGAACAACTTCGTGATACCAAATAGATAGTAAGAATTTGGTCATCACAAGTTTGAAACGAATAATAACAACTTCAACTTCACCAAAAAAATCCCAGAATTTGTTATGTTTAAGGTTCCTAGTTCGTAAAAACTAATTCACAATATTGAAAGGGATACTGATGAACCTAAAATAAGGATTAAGGAATTCTCAGAACCAGAGCACAGGTGATAGTAAGTCAAAACCTATTTAATTTTCCTAGTGAAAGTGGTAACTTGTGCATGAATGGCATAATTGCTCAGATACGCCCACAATTTTAAGTGGCGGCTAGGAATTAGGAAAATTTGTTCGGTCTAAAAATCTAGAAACAACCGTATAACTTCATGCAAGCTTACAGGAATAACCACTTTGATAATGCAACGCCAGTCTCTATTACCTCGAAATTTATCATCTTCAGTAATTATCCCAAAAGCTTCTGCAGTTTCACGAATCATGATGCCGTGAATTCCTGTAAAATAAGTTATTTTACACTCCACAACTGCAAAAACAGATGGACTAGGTATAGTCAGTGATAACATGCAGATGATTATATAGGAGATAGAGGCTAAAACAATTAATCTTTTCATATTGACACATTAGAAGCCCAATTCTTTTTTCTTCTGATGGACGGTGAAAAGGGTTATGCAGGAAAGAGGGGATTTCAAAGGCAACGAAGAGCACTGATCAGGGAATGTTTCTTGAACAAGAGAAGCAAACACTTGGTTTGCACCCTGAACCAACCGGGCAGGTTACTCCACTATTGAACTCATTGCCATAATTTAAAAAATGATCATATAAAAGATTTCACATCAATTAAAAATATGATCAAATTATAATATATAAATAGACAAAAATCTAATCTTACAAGTCAGTTTTATAATGTTGAAATAGATTTAAATTCCACTTTCAAACAAAATATCATAGCCCAATTTTAGTAAGGTCTGTTGATCCTACTGTGTAACCTTTTAACGAATTGTTATCAAATCATCAACAAATTTCCACTTCCATGCTTAAAATATTATTGAAGATTCACATAGAGTAAAGATGACAAATTATTATTATTATTATTATATATATATATATATATATATATATATATATATATATATATATATATATATATATATATATATATATATTGACACACACACTTAACCTCACAAGAAGATTGTAAGATGATGAGCTTTGTATCTACTAATCAAAATCATTAACTCTTTCCACGAGAATCAAAAATAAGCTTTGACAATTCTAGTAGAGGTAACAGCAATTTTAACACTTTTCAACGTACATAAAAGAATTACACATTAGAACATTTTCGTCTTTTGAGAGAGAAAAAAATAGATAATAATTGTACTTCCGGTCAATGATTGTCTAGTTATGCAACTTTTTCCTTTTTATTATAAGATTGTCGTAGGTGTTTTTAACTCATTAGAAAGTAAAAAAGAATGTGCTCAAACCTAAAATGAAAGCACCATGTAGATCTGCACCTAGGAGACATTGAGTCAGTTGATTCTTCCTGCAATATTAAACAAGTTAATAGTCATAAAAGCCTCAAGAGGAAAGCAGCATAAATGATTATTTTCAACTCAACAAAAATTAAACATAAGATGTACCCAGTTGATTTAAGAAGCAACATTACGTAATCTTTCCACATTTCATGCATTGGCTTGAAAATATCGAATCTGCAAGCAGAGTAAACTATTAGGGAACAAAAGAAACATCATTGTAGAAAAAGTGTGACCAATAAACTTGTACAAAACATTATTTGTAATAGCATAAAGCTAAACTTCCCAAACAAAAGCTGATGCTGAAATAAAAGATTCCTCACAAAAATATACATTAACAATTGCAGCAGTTAAAACTAACATTAAGGATCAACATATTGTCAGGAAGTGTCTTTTTAACTTACTTTTGGAACTCTTGAGGAAGATATAATGATCCACACTTTTTATGCTGTCTCATAGACATGTGTTTCTTAGAGCGTTTTGAATGGATTTGCAAAGCTCTAGTTTGAGAGCCAGAAGAAAGCACCCGTCCTTGTACAAAATTATCAAGAAGGATCCAGTTGTCAATTTTCATGTTTCTAGATCCTTGCATGTACTTTTGTGCAGCATCTCCCTTCTGAAGAAGCTCATGCAATATGCCATCAATCGAACCTCTTCTTTCGGTGGAAAACTGCAAAATATATGTAAATGGTGACAAATACAAATTTCCACCAATTTATCATTGCTAATGGAAAAAACTGCATCTTTCAAACTGGAAGATAAAGAAACTTCCACATTTTGGTTAGATTGAGAGCACACAGTTAATTGGTTAAAAGGTGGCTTTTAAGATCTGTGAATTATTCCATGCATCCGTGTTTGTTTTAAGAGTTAAGCCGTTAGAGGAGATTAATTATTACGGATTTATAATGAAAAATTTTATCAGCAAATGCTTTTATTAGATTTCTTTTAATATTCTCAGCCAGGACATGAGCTCCAAGCAAGGAATTACCTCACTATATGGGAGCAGATTGACATTTACAGGCACAGAACGTTGGGCATATACGGGACCATCTTCAATTTCTGCAAATAATTAGTAACATCATTTTGTCCATATATATTGAAGTGATAAGTTTAAAATATACTTCGCATAAAACCCTCAAAATCAAAAGGATGAAAATATAAAAGAAAGAACTTATATATCAAAGGGTAATATGACATTGAGTTTCTAGTACCTGGTGAATTGGTATGACCAGAAAAGGTGAAATTTCCTAAAAGGGGGGAAATGGAAATTATCAGATAAATGTCAAACAAGATATTTACAGATATTCGCATCAGTATCATAAAGCAGAATTCAATTATTAACTACAAAAACCAAGACACAAGACAAAATACTTCCTAATGTAGATAACAAGTTCTTATGATACAACTAAATAAAAAAATGTGCAAGTGAAACATCCTACAATGTATTAATTTACTACCAGCAGTGAAGAAGGAAGGAAGTAAGAACAATCAACAACATTGAAAGATGAATTACCTTTCTTGGGTGTGACTGAAGATGAATGCAACAAATGCGGGGAAGGATCTTTAGAAGTAGAATCCGTAGGAATAAGTGGTTTGCCATTTTCATTTATATTCTTTTTGTTTTTCTTTTCTTTTTGAAGAACCTCAGCTTTAGCAAAAGCTATCCTTCTCTCCAAAGCCTCCAATGTGCGTTTCCTTGAATCTGTAGCCATGGACACCTACCCAGGCACAATATGATAAAAAAGAAGAGAGAAAAGGTGACAAACGCTCAAACTCTAATAGCGCAAAAGTATCATCAAATTGATATGTTCTTCTCAAACATGAAAATGGAAAACAATTGCAGAATAAAGAAGATTCTTAGGCTGCCATAAAATTTCTGAGAAAAAACACACATGCAGAATAAAATCTAAAGTTCCAAAAAGAATAATTTTCTTTAATTTAAAAAATATTAAATAAAACTATTTTTGTTGTGCTCTTCTGCCGTAGCGTGTGAAGTTCCGACACGGCCGTGGCATCGCGCTTCCCGTTTCGGACGCAGTACGGACACGGACACGGACACGTCGGTGGTGACACTGTCCAATGTTTGGACGCGCGTGTCATACAAAAAACCTACTTAAATTTATTTTAATAAAAAAAATAAAGATAAATATACAGAGGAATAAAAAAAACTCAAATTATCTTTCAATAATCTTTCAATAAAAACTGAAATAATCTTCGAATATCTATATTCAAATATCTTTATGAGATAATCTAACAGCAGTCTCAAAAATAATCTTCAATAAACGAATCAAAACTGAAATAATCTTTGAATATCTTTATGAGATTAAAAACTGAAATAAACTTTGAATATCTTTACAAAATATCCTAGCAAGAAAAATAGTGAGTCGAGTTTGCTGAGCGGCGGAAAAAAAACATAGTTAGCAGTCGCACGCAGTCTAAACCATTTCATTCAGAAGCAATATAGCACAGTAAAAAGTGATAATTAAAGAAATCGACAAATTTACAGAGTGGAACAAACTCAAATTCACAATTGTTTACTTTTTCGGGCAATTTATCAAACAGAACAAAGGCATTGCTATTGCAGCAACTCTGTAATTTAAGCTGTATTGCTATTGCAGATGGGAGATCCTTCTCTTGAAGTGACGGAAGAAAATATGAATGCTGCTCAACTAGCAAAGTCGAAAGCAGTCGATGCTATCTCAACACAAAAATGCACGCGCAGACGTTAGACACATAAGCACATTTTTAAAAGCGTTAGTTTTTGAGGACTAAAACTAAAGTTTCGAAAAGAATGAGAACCAAATTGTATCTTATTTTTTGAAAGAGAGACTACAACCAAAAACGACCAATAATTTAGGGACTAAAAACATATTTAATCCAATTAATTTTTATCCTTTCAATCATCAATAGGAACTTAATATTTTAATTATATTTTCTCTCTCTTTTTTCTTATTTATTTTCGTTTATAGAAATAGTTTGTATTTCAGAGATTTAGTCAATGAAATACTAAACGTTTCACTAAGTTTTCAAGAAAAAATAAATTAGTTGTATGGTAAAAATGGTAAGGGAGTTCATAGTTTTGAAGATTGTAACTTTATCCCTTGTGAGTTTTTAAGTCCTAAGAAAGTTAGTGTATCCATTAGCTTTAGATCGGGAAAAGTTTATCACCCCTGTTAGCCCTTTTCGACTTTCACCTTAATTATAATCGGTCAAATTCAAGAGTTTATAATGGTAAAATTAGAAAGCTAAAATTAATATGCCATTTCAAATCACTCAAGTCTATTATACCCCATAACACAGGCACCCTTGTGCAAGCAAAGGCTCTTAGGCCTAAACATGAATTGAAACTTAAAATCCAGGGCAAATAGAGCTAAAAATGCCCTAAAAAGTTGCAAAATATGTCATTAGAGACTGATATCTGATATCCCCAACTTAACCCCTGTTAGTATGATTTGCTATGTACAAAATAATCACCTAAAGCAAAAACCATACTTTTACCTCCCCGTGTACTCCTACATTCTCAATCACAAATCACTGACTGCCAAAACGTTCAAAAAATGAAGCATCACAACTTTCCCCACCAGGTAATTTAAGACTCTGCGCTTATCATATTCTATCCTCTTCAGTCTCATATCAGACCAAAGAACTGCAGCATGTTTTCTTCTCCTCCCCCAAACATTCATCCAACAAAATTTATCCTAAATAAGACAAAGCTAAAAACAAAAGAAAACAATGGACCATATTGACGCTACCCTTTCAAAGCAAATTGTTATAACCAAAGTTTTAAATTGTGGTTGTCGCTGTATCTTTGATATTCTAAGAAAATATGATCAAACAAAGTCAATGCTGCCGTAGTTTTGCTTGCTTTTTCGTGTCAGAAAAACTGCAGAAACCTTGACATACTCACAGTCCTAACTGTGTTTTGAAAACCTTGGACTGTTGCGAAATCTAAGACTGTTGCGAAATGGCAGCACCAGCATCAGAGGAGACTGAAACTCTCCTGGCAGGACGAGTAGACTTCTTCACATAAGATGAATTCCACTCGCCACCATCTTGAGCATAGTAATCCATTGGATAATCTCCACCAAAATCTTCCCCTCCCTTTGCATCCCCCTCAGAGCAAGCACCACTCCTCTTACAACAACCCACACCATCTTCACAAACTTCATTCTTCTCCCACCACCCAGGTATCACTCCCAGAGCAACCTCTGCCTCAAACGAAGTAAGCACCGGTTTCACAAACGCCTCACCCCAGTCAATGGACAACCTCGGACACGCAATCTGAATCCAGGCGTCCACAGAATCCTCAAACAGAGCAACCCTCCCAGGACTTAACTCCGACATCAAAACCACAGTGTAATCCAACCCTCTCTCCTTCATCTTCTTCTCCAACCTCTCCAAAATCCTCGGATTCCCTTGTCTCCCAAGAGTCCCCAAAACCACACCCCAACTCCGAGCCTCCCTCGCTTTCAAAATCGCATTTTTCCTCGACCGCTTCATACCCACGTGATCGTATTCCTCCAGAAACAACTTCCCCATGTAAGGGTCATACCTGAATGCCCTAATCCCCGGATTTGCAATCATGAACGCCTCCAAATGAAACCTTCCATCCGCCACAAACACCAAAACGCTTTCACCAACGCCACAACCAAGCGAATTCGCCGAGACCCTGGGCGCCGTGCAACCCAGAACCTCACCCGCGGAAAGCGGCTTCGACTGAGGAACCAAAACCCTAAACCCTAACTCCTCCAATTGGGGCTTCGCAGCGCGAATCGCTGAGGCGAATTGAATTGTCCCAGCGACAACGAGTGTTTGGGGACGAGATTCAAGGTTCAACCTGACGGTGTCGACGAAGTGGGGGACGTCGATTTTGATGTCGACGAAAACGTAGAGGCAGGGGATCGTAGTGGCGTCGATGGGGACGAGGCAGCTGTGTCCGTAGTGGATGAGGAGGTCGGCACCGAGGGCGGCGGCAGAGAAGTCGTCGACGCAGCAGGCGCCGTAGGTTACGTCGCCGAGGATGTAGCAATGGGTGACGGCGGCAAAGGTGGTGAAGATGTCAGAGAGGGAAAGAGAGTACATAAGGAGGCCCTCGGGAAACTGGAGGGCGACGCGCTTGGCGCCCGTGGAGAGCACGCGCCAAACGGACTTGTGAATCTCGAAGTTGTAGTTGGAGGGGAGGACGGAGATGGCGGCGTTGAGAAGCGGGTCGTTGAGGATTGAATCTGGAATTTGATTTTTCACGAAACGCTTTGGCTTTGGCTTTGGGTTTGCAGCATTGTTGGGTTGGAGAGGAGATGAAGAATGGGGAAGAAGGAGCATCTCTGTTCCTGCTTTGCTTTGCTCTGACTCCATTGCCATCCTTTCTCTGCTAAACGCCTTCTTCTTTTGTTCTACTTTCTTTCCTCTCACACCAAATCTTTTTAAATATGCAATTATTCTATTCTTCACTCATCTAGGATCAAATTTAATTACCTCCTTAATTCACTTAATTATTTCACTAAATTATATACTATATCTTTTCCAATTAAGATTTTCAAATGAGAATAACGTCACCAAGACCGAACGTTCAAATCAGAATAACGTCACCAAGACCGAACATTCAAATGAAGACCGAACGTTCAAATAAAACAATATGACTGAACGCCAACAATTACAATTGAACGGACGGTAAACCTGCGAAGCCGAACGGTCAACGCTTGAACACTCGGATGGCAGTAGATCCTGAGTTGCCGAACGTCCTAAAGTTCTGAATGGCCGATCGGTCGAATAGTGGAACGTTTGTGGATGACCGAACGGTTGAGGCTGGGAAATGCCGAACGTCCTATAGGTCTGAAAGGCCGAACGGTCGAATGGTGGAACGCATGAGGATTACCGAACGGCTGAGGCTGAGAATTTTTCTGATGTTAATGAGACTGAATGGCCGAACGGTCGACTAGTGGAACGCTTGAGGATGACCGAACGGCTGAAGCTGAGAATTGCCGAATGTCAATGAGACTGAATGGCCGAACGGTCGAGTAATGGAACGCTTTAGCATGACCGAACGGTGGAGCACGAGCGTCCGAACGGTTGAGCACGAGCGGCCGAGTGTATAAAAGAAACGCATGGTAGAGGACGAACGGTCTGCGATATTGCAAAACAGGACGAACGGTTTCATGCAGGGGAAGGAGCCGAACGCGTTCGGTGGAGGACGAACGTTTTCTTTTGTTTTATTATTATTATTTTTTTTACACTCATGATAAAAATAAATTTATTAGTCAATCCGGACGAAATTGGATATTGACAGCTCCCCCTCTTTACTTAGATATTACTGGTTAATATGAAAATTTGAGATTTTTGTATTATAGAAGTAAAAGCTAAGTAAAGAAAGAAACGCAAATTTCGTCCGGATTTCAAAATAAACAAGAAACAAACAGAGAAATTTTTTTTAAAAAAATGAACAAGGCTGAGAGAATTGAGGTGTAACAACCTCGTGGAGGGTGTACCAATCCTATGGATGAAGTTTATGAGGTGTAACAACCTCGTGGAGGGTGTACCTGTAAGACCTGTGTAAAATAAAAATATACTTTTAGTGTCCGTCCAAGTAGCATTCGGTGAATAGTGTTCGACCAAATAGCGTTCGGTGAATAGTGTTCGTCCAAATAGTGTTTGGTGAATAGTGTCCGTCCAAATAGCGTTCGGCGAATATGTATGAATCCGTAATTTCTTTAGTAGTATTTTAAAACAATTATTGAGAATTGTTGGTTATTTTCTTGATCTAATATTGGTTTATTTATACATGTTGTTGAGAATATGTATGAATCCTAGATTGAGCACGTTTATTTTTGTTTGATGTTAGTACGTACACTATGTTATTTACTTGTAACTTCGTCTGTCTTATGAGCATTTTAATACTAAAATAAATGTGATTCTTGCGAGAGACTGAGATTCGAGTGTCACCTCCTTCTGCGCAAGGAGGTGAATGTCTCGCCCAATGACTTTGGCTTGTGTTGAGTATAGTGCATCGTTACACGTAGTACCGATGTTTTTACTCGTTAGTCCTTGAGGAGTCGGGGAGATAGGTCTGAAGTCGCGATGGAAGACGACTCGAGTCGCCTGTTATTGAGAACAGGTTATGACGACGAATTACAAGGAAACAACATTAGTTTATGAAAGACTAGTCTGCAATGTCATGTGTGTCGATTTATATTAAGTCATGGAAATTGTTATAGTTTATATGTAATGGGTTTATGAGCGAAATTTTAAATTATTTTTATTTGCATTTTTAAAAAACAATTATTTTAGTTCTTAATTTTGAATGATGATAAAATTTTGTTCATGTGGTAAACAATATAATGACACGAAGCTGTCATGTGTTTAATTTTTTAACTAAAATTATTTTTTTTATAAAATCCAGCACAATGAATTCGTGGGAGCGTGAAAATTAAAATTGGGAGCATGGAAAAATTGGATTCAACTCACTTCTTAACTCTTTTTCAAAAGAAAACATTAAGAAACAACAATTTTCTCCTTGTCTCCTCTCTAGTGTCCAATACTAACACCACATTTCCCATTTATGGTCACATCTTCCACGGTTGGACAAAGAAACTGCCATGAACGTAGACCACCATTGGCGACCGTCACCATTGATGTAACGTCTCTTTCTTCATCCTTTTCTCAATGCATAAGAGCTCCTCCATATCTGACATAAGCCTCCATCGTCCAGACCGTCACAGGCACCACAATTGTCATCACCAATGTCATCGCATTTGGGCTTTCCTGCTCCATCTTCTTCTCTAGGGAAGACAACTTCTTTGTCGTTTTCCATCTCCCATTAAAGTCTTAGTGGTTTATCCTTCTCCATCGTCAACTTTGTTCTTGTTATGTCGTGTGATGCGTTCAGGGACAAGATGTTGATTGGTTTCACAAACGACACTTCTCTCTGCTTCCTTTTCTTATATTCTGAATCAAAATTTAAGTTTAAATCCCATATTAGATAGAAATGAGAAAAGAAAACACTTTATAAAGATAAAAGACTCGTTAACTCATCTCTTTAAGATCATGGTAGAAAGTGATGTCAATCCCTTGTATAATTAGACAAACACTATCCTTTTACCTACCTTTTTTTCTTTCATTGATTGTTGTGTTGTTAAAAATGTGTGTTGGCAGTGATTGAAATGAAGAACCCCCAATTTTTCTAGTGTATATCACAGTTTTGTGTGAACAATGTGATGATGAAGAAAGTGAATATTTGAATCAAAATTTATGGTCTACATTTGTTTAAAGTTTATTGTAAGACGATTTTCAATTTTACATAATAGTATATGGATCAGAAACATACTTAATTTTATTTAACTTCTTTACTATGGAATATTATCTCTAACTTTAAAATAAATTAGAGTTTATGACAGGCAAGTGAAAAAAAAATCTATACCTTTCATAAATTAGCTAAAAAGGAATTGTAAAGAAGAGAGAGAATTGCAAGTAGATGAAAGAGGAAAACTCTAATATCATTAACTATATTTTGCTCTTGATAATATTTTACATTCTTTTATAAAATATAAAGATGAAATTGGTACATATTTTGAAATAGGAAAGAAATAGAATTTTAATTAATAGTTTGAAAAGAAAACACAATTAATCCATTTTTTCTAATTAAAGTGTAATTATACTTACTGTTTCGGTGTACATTTTCCTGCGTGTCTTTACTGTTCTTGGCTGTCTGGGTTGCTTGCTGATTTTCAATTGTTGTTCTTCATATTCGCCAAAGGAGGGGAGGTACCTGCAAAGATACTCCGACGCTCAAGTCAGATATGAATTATGGAGCTGAAGCTCTCAGGAGAATTGGAGAATGATTATGATACTGCTCTGAAATATTATTCAGGATCTCTAGAGCATAAAGAGAACGTACCTGGACTTTGGTCCTGTCATTGTATTTATAAGCAAAATAAAAATAACCACCTTACCTAAAAATGTGGCTAGTGGCTTTTGACAAATATCTTAACTGTCTAAAATATCTAAGATATTTATGTTATTACATAAATATCCTTACTACATAACATGCCCCCCAAGTCCGAGTTAACCGTTCCGTTTTATGAACGTGGTAACTATAGGACTTATGAGTTTTGAGGGAGGCTGTCTTTGCTGTAATTAGAGAGCGTGTGCAAGTGAGGAATTTTGATGGACCAAAAGGAGGCGAAGATGAACGGCAAAAAGCTGGAGCAAATGAGGCCGAACGTGAGGATACGTATGACCGAGCGATAGAGGTCGAATGGTATGCGAGGCCGATCATGAGGACTGTTACATAGGTCGAGCGGTCGAGTGGCATGTGAGACTGAGTGGTTGAAAGCAAAGGGAAGTCGAACGGCCGACTGTCTTGAACGCTCGTACGCATGGGTTGTCGAGCGCTGAAAACCAAAAGGTTGAACAAATTTGGGGCCGAACGGCCAATTTCTTGAGCGCTCGTAAACATGGATTGCCGAGCGGTTGAGCGTGAGGATGGTTTGTGAGCGCTCGTAAACATGGACTGCCGAGCGCTCGTTGATGTGAATTGACGAGCGGCTCTTGAACGCTCGTTAAAATGGAATGTCCAGCGAAGTTTGGACGCTCGTTGTTTGTCGAGCGTTGAGGCCGAACGCTGACTGAGTGGACGCTCGTTAACAATTGAATGTTGAGCGTTGAGGCCGAACGCTGATTGAGTGGACGCTCGTTAACAATTGAATGTGGAGCGTTGAGGCCGAACGACTGAACGAGTGGACGCTCGTTGACAATTGAATGTCGAGCGTTGAAAGACAGAATCTTTGAAAAGTTGATGTTCTTGGGTGAACATAAGCTAGGCTATGGGGATGGTCCCCTAGGTTTGATGGTCTGGGTGTTCTAGGGCGAACATCTACCAGTGGGAGTGTATCTCGAATGTACTGGGTGTTCTTGGGCGAACAGTGACCCATGGGAGTGTATCCCGTAGAACGCTCGTGGACATGGTTATTCGAGCGGTTGATGTTCTGGGTGTTCTTGGGCGAACAACTACCAGCGGGAGTGTGTCCCTTTGTTCAATGCACCTGGGTGTTCTAGGGCGAACATCTACCAGCGGGAGTGTATCCCTTTATGTACCTGGGTGTTCTTGGGTGAACATCTACCAGGTTGAGAAGTGATTCAGGATGGACGGCTCTCAGGTGTCCGCTTTTATGTACAAGGGACGATTATCTGCACTGTAAGAAATAATATTGAGTATATAAGTGAGACCATTTGGTCAAATTGCAAACCTGGTGAAGTGACCGAATGCTTCCTACGGAAATAGCCGAACGTTAATGAAGTGATTGGCCGAACGGTAATGAGGGCGAATGCGGGAGCGCTCGTATTGAAGAATGGTCGAGCGGTAGAGACCGAACGTGAGGACGAGCGGTTGAAGGTGAAGAGATACCGAACGGCCCATTGTTTGAACGTTCGTACACCTACTGATTGTCTAGCGTTGCCGAGCGTTCGAGCCCGAGGGCGAACGGCTAATTGCTCGAGCGTTCGTGCACCGGCGTTTCCGAGCGTTCGAATCCGAAGGGTGAGGCCGAACGATCGATTACTTGAGCGCTCGTCCCTAGGCATTGCCGAGCGTGCTGATCCGAATGGCGAGGACGAACGGTCTGCTGTTTGAACGTTCGTCCACACTGAGTGTCGAGTGTTAGCGCTCAAATCCGAAGGGAGGACGAAGTCGATGAATGTTGAGGATGGTTTGAACGTTCGTCCCGATGCGTGTCGAGCGGTTTTCTGAGCGCTCGTTGATATGGACTTGACGAGCGCTCGCTGAAATGGACTGACGAGTGATGTATTGTTTGAACGCTCGTCCACATATAGTGTGTAGCGTTCCCATCCTAAGAGCGAGGACGAACGGTGGAGTGATCGAGTGACCGAACGCCAAGAGGCCGATCATGAGTATACGCGCTCGTGTGCGAGTATCAGGTTTAGTCGAATGGGCGAACGCTTGTGGACCCGAGTGGACGCACGGTTCAGACCGAGTTACCGAACGTAAGGGATACGGGTGGCCGAACACTTACCATACAAGTTTTAGTTACCATTTCATTAATTTAATACATTTACTATATTAAACATATATTAGGTATGTCTTTTAAAGACTTTAGATTATATTCTTAAATTAATTAAATACATCTCTATGTTATAATTTAATATTTTTAAAAAAAAATTAATGAACATTAACCAAAATTACTTTAATGATTATAGATGTTACTGTAACATCCCAAAATACAGTAATTACCATAATTCAGAATTAATTACAATTAATAGTAAAATAAACAGTCTTTACATTAATAAAGCACAAGTCAAAAACCGAACGGCTTAAGTGCACATATACAAGAGATGAGGACGAACGGTTTTACAAAATAAATAACCGAACGTCCATGTCCAAAGTGAACGAATAAACTAAAAGAAAAGACGGACGTCCTACTGCTCCGCTTTCACTTCAACTTCGACTAAGTTTTCTTCTTGGATCACCTCCTCTAAGGTAGCCTCGCCTTCTGCTCACATCCACAACGGATGATCATTGCAAGACAAGACGAACGTACATATACAAGAGACAACACAGGGAAAACGAAAGGGTAAGCTTATATAATTTAATTTATAATTCAACATATACAATAAACATTTCAATTCATGCAACCATAACTCAACATTTGACATCAACCTACATATGTATATATATTCTAGACCGACCGTCCGGACTGTATGAACTGTGTAGTTACAAGCGTCCCTGCACCCGAGTAGTGTAGTAACTGGGATATACTCAACAGCTGCCACTCGAGGTTAATCCGTTGTTACGTCGCCCATGTTAACTTATGGACTAAGGATCTCCTGCCATTCACACGCATGACTTACCCTCTCTACGTGAGAAGAGTAATCACTGAATATCAGGATGGACAGCCTGGCTTAACTTATCCACAGTCATACTTTACCAAATTTAATATTTAACATATCTGAGACGTTCCTCCCTGGAACACTCGTTCAAAATCCAATATCATAATTTCAGTTCTTACACTGTTCGCACCTCTTAACACTTCCTGTTAATAACATTTTCATTCTTTGTATTGTTGGAACAATCAGTACCGTTATAGAATCTTGCACAGCGGAATAACTTATAAAGCGGAAAGCGTGTTCAGTCAAACTCTTAATAAGATGGTCAGTTTTATAAATTTAATTTACTTAGAGACAAATTTCCAAACAGTTGATGTGTATAAAACAGTAAAGAGTATAGAGAGCAAGAAAATTCAACACAGAATTTTTATCCTGGTTCGATTCAAAAGAATCTACGTCCAGTTGTTAATCACTATAAAAAGTGATTAACGTTTTCACTAAAAATAGTTTCACAAGTTTACAATAGAGTGAATGAAACAGAAAACAGATAAAACCTTCCTTCGAACGAACGAACCGGAAGAACATAAACTTTGCCAACTTGAAGAGAACCGCTCCGACCTTTGACCCACAAAGCGCGAGCTTCTCCTTTTCACAAGACCAGGCAATGTAATGAACAAGCTTTTGGAACTTCCTCAGATCACACTGTATTCTCAAAAGCTTTTTGTTCAACTGTTGTTTTTCTAATTTCACCAAAACAAAATATATAGCCAAGTACACTGAATGCCAAAGGTCAACTCCCAACTGCCATGAATAATCGATTATTGTAAGTGATAATCGATTATTCAAGTCCGTTACAGGGTTTTCAAAAAGTGATAATCGATTATATGAAGTGATAATCGATTATTCCTGTATGACTCTGTGATAATCGATTATTGCTATTCTATAATCGATTATTGAAGATAAAAATGCAAGCTTACAAGGTTTACAAGAATTTCCTACTACATTTAATTTCTACAAATTGCTTTTAACTAATTTTAATATCTTCTTCAACTAAACATCTTGTAGCATCATCAAAACAAATTTCTTCAAGATTTACCAATACTCCTTATTGGTAACAATCTCCCCCTTTTTGATGATGATCAAAAATTCAATTTTAAAAGCAAGTTTGGCTTACCTGCAAAACATATAAGCTAACAAACAGCAACAAGGTTAGCAATACCTGTAATAATTTATACTTTTCCCTTTGTATTATTCTTCTCCCCCTTTTTTGATCAGAAGCAAAAAGATCGAATGGTAAAGGCTCCCCCTAAATATGATATCCCCCTCAATTAATCAAAGGATGCATATAATCAAGAGATCATTTTATTTATGAAAAGAAAAGTACATTATAAGAAGACACATAACAAACTGAATTTTAACATAGATGAAATGGCAAGTAAACAACAAAACAGTCTAACAGAGAACCTATATCTAAAACTCAGGACTAGGAGATCTCGCGGGAGGTTGAATGTTGAGATGATTCTCGATGTTAGATAGGCGAACATCAAGATCAAGAAATTGATCAACCATGTGCTCATCAACAGATCGTTGCCAATCATAAATCGCCTCAAAGTGAGTCTTTTGTGCAAGACTCATATCCTCCAATTGTTTAGATAACCTTGCAAAATGTTCTTCCATAGAAATTGAGGAAGAGGAGGGTATGTTGGATGGTCCAGCATCAGACGGAGCAGCGGCACTTACGGGGTCAGCCATATGAGTGTCCATGTCATCATCTTCATCTACATCAGGATGATCATCATCTTTGTGAATAAGGACCCTGCCTCTAGTAATGAATTCCATCTGACGAAAGGTAGTATCGCCAATTTCCGAGCCAACAACTTGAGTGGCTTGGACAAGTTCTCCTTCAATATTGACCCCTTTGTACTCCAAGATTCTAGAAATAAGAAGAGCATAAGGAAGGTGATAAGAATGGGATTTCTTAGCTTTTACCATAGTGTCAGCAATGAGAGCAGGCCAATCGATGTGGATGTGATTCAGGATCCCATACAGAAGAAGTAGATCCTGTTCAGAACATTGAGCATGATTGGTTGCTCTAGGACATAGGATCCAGACAAGTAAGTAGTGAATCATCCTTGCTTCAACCTTGAAACCTCCAACAAGCAATTGCCTTCGATTAGTCTGTTGTTCAGGGTGACGTAGGAAGGATTGGAAGGTCGATAATCGATCGAAATCTTGGAGTCCGAGATGAACTTTAACAGCATCATCCCAGATGGGTAGTTGGGCAACGTTGGTCCACACATCATCATCTAAAATTATAGGGACACCCTTGACTTTGGTGGAAATAATCCCATCTCGATATCGCAAGTTGAAGTAGAACACTCTGATGAGATCGGGATAAATGCAACCGTTTTGCTCCACCAGATTTAAGAGTCCTTGATCATTAAACAGCGCTGGAAATTGAAATCCATAGAAACGGAAAAAATCAAGGCGAATATACTTTACTGCCATGATTCGTCTCTCTTGCCAGGAAGAAACATAGTCCGCATGTCTTTCTTGATCTGAAATCCATCCATCAATCGTTGCCGGACGTGGTTGAGAGGAAGAGGATGCTCCAACAGCTCTGCGGCGATGTCTCCTTGAATCTGCCATGGAGAAAGGTTGAGGGAGTGATAGTTTGAGAGAGTGAGTAAAATTGGAGGGATTTGAAGCTCAAGATTTGGATTTCAGTAGTTTCTAGGTGCAAAGAGATGGCTAACAATCGATTATAGAGGCCTATTTATAAGAAGAAGGGAAGAACTAGCCGTTTATGACCGTTTTGAGCCGTTATGGAGTCTCCAACGACTTTATTTTTGAAACTGGTAGCGTGATAATCGATTATCGTAAGTGATAATCGATTATCTGCTCGTTGGTCACTTTCCAGAAATTGTACGATAATCGATTATGTATGAAGATAATCGATTATTTGCTCATGATTTTCCAGGTATGAGTTTGAAAATTCATAATCGATTATGGAGTAAGATAATCGATTATCTTAGTGTAGAAGATGTATCCCAGGTTTGTAATAATCGATTATGACCTGATGATAATCGATTATGAACGCTGATCTTACAAAAATTTGCAAAGAACCATAAATGTGGAGTCTAAGACATGTCTAATACCCCTAACTCTCTTCTAAGCTCATAGAATCTATCTTTAGGCAGGGCTTTAGTAAAGATATCAGCTAATTGATGTATCGTGTCAATGTATTCAATTTGGCAATCTCCCTTTTGAATGTGATCTCTCAAGAAATGATGTCTAATTTCAATGTGCTTAGTTCTTGAGTGCATTATGGGGTTCTTAGTTAGGTTGATAGCACTAGTATTATCACATTTCAAAGGAATGTGATCAAGGAAGATATCAAAATCCTCCAGTTGCTGTTTCATCCATAAGATTTGGGCACAACAATTGCCAGCAGCAATGTATTCAGCTTCAGTAGTAGATAAAGCTACACAAGCCTGTTTCTTTGAATGCCAAGACACTAAAGAACAACCCAGAAAATGACAAGTGCCACTAGTACTTTTCCTATCAATTTTACAGCCACCATAGTCTGCATCAGAATAACCTATTAAACTAAGTGAAGCATCAGATGGATACCAGAGTCCAAAAGAAGTGGTTCCTTTAAGGTATTTCAAAATCCTTTTGACAGCAATTAGATGAGATTCTTTAGGATTAGCTTGGTACCTAGCACACACACATACACTTTGCATAATGTCTGGTCTACTAGCAGTTAGATACAGTAAGGATCCTATCATTCCTCTAAACATGGTTTCATTTACCCCTTCACCAGATTCATCCTTATCTAAATAGCAAGACGTTGCCATAGGTGTGTTGGCTTCTCTACAAGTATCCATACCAAACTTCTTAAGTACTTCTCTACAATATTTAGTTTGAGAGACAAAAGTCCCCCCATCTATTTGCTTTATTTGCAGCCCTAAGAAGAAGGTAAGCTCACCCATCATAGACATCTCAAATTCACCTTGCATTATTTGTGCAAATCCTTCACATAATGAATTATTTGTAGACCCAAAAATAATGTCATCTACGTATACTTGAACAATCAAGATATGTTTTCCTACTTTCTTAATAAATAGGGTGGAATCAACCTTTCCTCTAGAGAAATCATTTTCAATCAAGAAGGTACTAAGTCTTTCATACCAAGATCTAGGTGCCTGTTTAAGACCATACAAGGCCTTTTTTAACTTATAAACATGATTAGGATATTTAAAATCCTCAAAACCAGGAGGTTGACTAACATATACCTCTTCTTTAATAAAACCATTCAAAAATGCGCTTTTCACATCCATTTGGTACAATTTAAACTTCATCAAAGAGGCATAAGCAAGTAATAATCTAATTGCTTCTAACCTGGCTACTGGAGCGTAAGTTTCATCATAGTCGATACCTTCCTCTTGACAGTAGCCCTTTGCAACTAACCTGGCTTTGTTCTTTGTGATGTTTCCATCTTCATCAAGCTTGTTTCTAAACACCCACTTTGTTCCAATGACTTGAAAATCATCTTGTCTAGGAATGAGTTGCCAAACATCATTCCTTTCAAATTGATTAAGTTCTTCTTGCATAGCAACACACCATTTATCATCTTGAAGAGCTTCCTTTATGTTCTTAGGTTCTACCTGAGACACAAAAGCTACTGTTAAGCAGAAATTATTAAGATTGTGTCTAGGAGTTACCCCTTTTAATATATCTCCGATGATGTTGTCCAGAGAAAGTCCTCTTGGTTGTTGATAGCTTTTAGGATCAACTACTTGATGTTCATTTTGAGTTTCTGGTGGATAGTTTTCATTTAGATACATCTCTTCAAGAGCTTCCCTCAAATAATCCTCATCACCTGCAATTGATTTATTTGACTCAAGAGGGTTCACCTCAAGGTCCACAATTTCATCAAAGACAACATGCATTGATTCTTCAATTGTCAAGGTTCTTCTATTAAACACCCTATATGCTTTGCTAGTTAAAGAATATCCTAAGAAGATTGCCTCATCAGATTTAGCATCAAATTTGCCTAAATTATCTTTACCATTATTCAAAACAAAACATTTACATCCAAAGATTTTCAAGTGAGATACATTTGGTTTTCTACCGTTAAACAGTTCATAGGGAGTTAGCTTAAGAATAGGCCTAATTAGCATTCTGTTCAACACGTAACAAGCAGTACTAACTGCATCAGCCCAAAAGTATTTTGGCACATTTGATTCATTTAAAAGAGTCCTAGCTAGTTCTTCTAATGACCTATTTTTCCTTTCAACAACACCATTTTGTTGGGGAGTTCTTGGAGCAGAGAAATTATGAGCAATTCCATGTTTTTCACAAAACTTTTCAAAAGATTCATTTTCAAACTCACCACCGTGATCACTTCTCAAGGTTTTGATTTTCAATTCCTTTTCATTTTGAACACGTTTTGCAAACGATTTGAATGCTTTAAAAGCTTCATTTTTAAGGGTTAAGAAGAATGTCCAAGTAAATCTAGTGTAATCATCAACAATCACAAGAGCATAGTAGTTTCCACCAAAACTTTTAATTCTAGATGGACCAAACAAGTCCATATGCAGAAGTTCTAAAGGTTTTGATGTTGAAATCATAGTTTTAGATGAGAATGAGGATTTGGTTTGCTTTCCCTTTTGACATGCAGAGCAAAGTTTATTTTTCTCAAATTTTAAATTTGGCAAACCAATCACAAGATTTTTTGAAATCAATTTATTCAAATGTTGCATATGTATATGTGCAGCTCTTTTATGCCATAGCCAAGGGTTTTCCTCTTTAGCAACTAAACATGTTATATTATGACTAGATGCATTTTCAATATCAATCAAGTAAATGTTATTATGCCTAACACCTTGCAAAGCAATTTCAGTAGAATCTTTAAAATATACGGTGCATCTATCACGTTCAAAAGTTACCTTGAGACCCTTGTCACATAATTGACTTATGCTTAGGAGATTATGTTTGAGACCTTTAACACATAATACATCCTTTATAGTCAATGTGTTTCCTCCTCCAATGTCTCCATTTCCAATGATTCTACCTTTGTTGTTATCTCCATAAGTCACAAAGCCTTGCTTCTTCTTCTCAAAAGAAATAAACTTTTTCTTGTCACCGGTCATGTGTCTTGAACAACCACTGTCAAGATACCACAGTGACTTCTTTGACTTAATAAGTTCCTACAAAACAAATTTGAGCAAGACTTTAGGTCCCCAATCTTATTATGGGTCCTTGGGGTTAGTTTATGCCAACATACATCATTTTACAGTTTTAACCCATGCATATTTACCATTTGGAACACCAAAATGTTTGATGCTGCATTTGTTTGAGGTGTGACCAAGTTTCATGCAGTAAAAACAACAAGCCTTATAAACGTTATTTTTCACAAAAGTCCCTTTTTCTACCCAAACTCTACGGGTTCTTATCACTTTAGATTTTTTGTGTAGATGTGTGTTTCCACTTCTTGCATTGCTTTTCTCAAAGTTTGTTTTGGCATATGATTTAGACTTAGTTGCCTTTGCAAGTAAGTGCTCAAGAATGTCAATATCAAATAGATGACTTTTACATGATAGACATTCAATAGGATGTACAATAGTATCAGATTCAGATAATTTAGTTTCCAAATTACTAACTTTGTTTCTTAAAACAACTTCGTCATCTAGAACTTTTTCATATCTCAATTTCAATTCATTATGCTCTTTCTTTAGCTTTTTATGAGCAACATCAAGTTTTTCAGATTCATTTAACAAATCAAGAAATGCCTTTTGTAAGTCAAACTCATTACTTGACTCTAAGCTAGAATCACTTACTTGGCTTCCTGCATCTTCAAGGTCTGCCATTAAGCACAAATTTGCTTCTTCATCTGATTCGCTTGAGCTTGAAGAACTAGAAGCATTCTCTTCCCAAGCTATGTAAGCTTTCTTCTTCTTTGGAAACTTTCTTTCTTTCTTTTCTTCACTTTTCTTATTTTTAGGACAGTCAGTCTTCACATGACCTCTTTCTCCACATCCATAACATTTAATGCTTGAAGAAGATCCATGATTTTCTTTCCTTTCTTCACGGTATTTGTCTTTTCCCTTTGCTTTCATAAATTTTGCAAACTTCTTAATCATAAGACTCATGTTTTCTTTATCATCATCGGAGTCATCATCTTCAATCCTTTTAGAGTTCTTTCCTTTGGAGATCTCGGACTTGAAGGCTAGTGTCTTTCTTTTGCCTTGATCTTCTTCAGCCGTCAATCTTCTCAAGTCAAGTTCATGCTCACGGAGTTTCCCAAACAAGATTGGCATAGACATTTGAGTAAGATTTTGAGACTCAGAGATGGCAGTTACTTTTGGTTGCCAAGACCTGTCCAATGATTTCAAGATTTTTACATTTAATTCATCAGTATCAAAAGTCTTACCCAACCCTGTCAAGTGGTTCACTATGTGAATGAATCGCTTTTGGACATCAGAAATTGTTTCTCCAGGTTGCATTCTGAACATCTCATACTCCTGAATGAGAGTGTTCTTCCTTGCACGTTTCACGTCCTCTGTTCCTTCATGTGTGACTCTGAGAACCTCCCACATTTCTTGTGCTGTCTTACAAACTGAAATTCTATAAAACTCATCAAGTACAACAGCAGATGAAATAATGTTGCGAGCCTTAATATCAAATTGAGCTCTTCTATTTTCCTCTGGAGTCCAGTTAAAGTATGGTTTTTCTACTTCTACACCATCAATAGTTCTTTTTGGAATATAGGGACCATTTAGTACAGCTTCCCAGATGCCTCTGTCAACAGACCCCATAAAAATTTCCATTCTGACTTTCCAGAATGCATAGTTATCACCAGTAAAGAGTGGTGGTCTGTTGATGGAAGCACCCTCGGCATATACTTGAGTTTGATGACCGGCCATTTTCGAAAAGATTTGAAAAAATATCAAAGCAAGCTCTGATACCAATTGTTGGAACAATCGGTACCGTTATAGAATCTTGCACAGCGGAATAACTTATAAAGCGGAAAGCGTGTTCAGTCAAACTCTTAATAAGATGGTCAGTTTTATAAATTTAATTTACTTAGAGACAAATTTCCAAACAGTTGATGTTTATAAAACAGTAAAGAGTATAGAGAGCAAGAAAATTCAACACAGAATTTTTATCCTGGTTCGATTCAAAAGAATCTACGTCCAGTTGTTAATCACTATAAAAAGTGATTAACGTTTTCACTAAAAATAGTTTCACAAGTTTACAATAGAGTGAATGAAACAGAAAACAGATAAAACCTTCCTTCGAACGAACGAACCGGAAGAACATAAACTTTGCCAACTTGAAGAGAACCGCTCCGACCTTTGACCCACAAAGCGCGAGCTTCTCCTTTTCACAAGACCAGGCAATGTAATGAACAAGCTTTTGGAACTTCCTCAGATCACACTGTATTCTCAAAAGCTTTTTGTTCAACTGTTGTTTTTCTAATTTCACCAAAACAAAATATATAGCCAAGTACACTGAATGCCAAAGGTCAACTCCCAACTGCCATGAATAATCGATTATTGTAAGTGATAATCGATTATTCAAGTCCGTTACAGGGTTTTCAAAAAGTGATAATCGATTATATGAAGTGATAATCGATTATTCCTGTATGACTCTGTGATAATCGATTATTGCTATTCTATAATCGATTATTGAAGATAAAAATGCAAGCTTACAAGGTTTACAAGAATTTCCTACTACATTTAATTTCTACAAATTGCTTTTAACTAATTTTAATATCTTCTTCAACTAAACATCTTGTAGCATCATCAAAACAAATTTCTTCAAGATTTACCAATACTCCTTATTGGTAACGTGTTCCACTTCCATAAAAAGACGCGCGTTCAACCCTCTGAAGGACGAGGACGAACGTGAAAAGCGAGACTTAGAAGGACTCGTTACCAATCAAAATAAAACGACACATAAGTATTTGACGAACGACACAGCTACTCGAATCATGTGAATGTAATGACTCTAGAGTGATACAACAATTATTCAAAATATTCTAAGTACCAAGATGTTAAGCCGAATCCAATTGGATGGATATACAACAAGACGAGAAATTGAATACACTGAGAATCATTAGTTTAAAGGAATCGAATGTCAGTCAATGACCGAACACATCAATAAACATTTGCTAAGTATTTGGACGAACGCTATTTACGTCCGTTAAGAAATCAAACGGTAAGGACGAGCGTTCGGTCTAAGACTGAACACTACATTAAAGCTAACGCTAGGTAGATGACCGAGCACCAATCATGACGAACGCTTGGTATAAGACCGAGCGCTACTTAGAACGAACGCTTGGTATAAGACCAAACGTTACCCATTTTAATATTATTTAATTTAAGGTAGGCGACATCTTTATGCTGAGCCGAACGCTCAAACATAGTAATTTAAATGGGGACGCTCGTTCTAGATTCAGAATTCTTTCCGAATGAAAGAATTCCATTCTAAGTCAATTTCAGGGAAACCGAACGGTATAAGACCGTACGATGACGAGCGTAACTTATCATAGAGAAAATCATTATATCCAGATTTATTTCAACTATATCAACTCACATTTCTCATACAATTCATAATCTTATACTTTCATATCCATTATTAATTCACATACTTTATAGAATTCATCATATTAATACTCAAAGCATACTATAATCATACATCTCTCAATCCATACGTATCAAAATCCACATGCAGTTAAACACACAAAAATCATATTCATTCTAGCAGCGATCGTTCACAACCAATCAATCAACATACAGTTCATGCGTCCAGTTCATCTCATATTTTCATATAACATACAAGTATAAATTAAATTAATAAGCTTCCCTTACCCGGATTCGTACGCAACTTGTCCTAATGCAAAGGATTGGTTTGCTCTCTTACAGCGTTCTACTCCAAGGTTCACTTAACAACTTCCACTAAATCTAAACACCAAAAATCAAATATCTCAGATATAACCCATGCATGAACCCAGAACTTGGTTTCGCATGAACCCTAATGGACGAGCGAATCAGAGATAAGAACTTACCAGCTTAAATTCTGATTCTGTTCGGTCCAAAATAACGCCCACGTCTCAGGGAACGTCCTCACGGTTCTGAAACGTGATCGGAGAAGAAAGTGATGAGTTTACAGTAGAGAGAAGGTGGACTGGTTCTAGAGAGAAGGTAGAGAAAATGAAGGGTTGAGTTCTGAGGAAGAAGATGAGTGCGTGCAGGTGAGTGGGAGAGATTTTCCAAAAACTCAGTTTTGTTCAATCCACGTCAAAATGGACGAACGTCTCCACTGCTGACACCTGTACCCCACTACTGACTTTCAAAACTTCTAGCGTGACAGGTGGCGCTCGTGCATGTGGTGCAAAGTGCGTTTTTAATGACTCTGAACCATTGACGTGATGTGCATTGATTTTTGATTTGACATATATTTGTAACGTTAATTATCTAGGGTCTCACAGTTACCTTTGGCAATTTTAAAATCTTGTTGATTAGTATTTAATATTTTTCTTTTTTTGAAAAAAAAAAATCCTCCATTTTATCCCACAATTATTTTTAAAGCTTATACTATGCTTATTCATTCATTCTTTTCGTAAATAAATTAACATCTCCTTGAATAAATGCATTTTGAAGAAGACAAGGGAAAAAAACGGTCCCTGACAACCTGCACCATTTTTTACATATTTTCATGCTGAGTTTAAGGTAACTGACAGTTAATTAATTTCTACTTGTATTTAGTTCATTTATTTTGCAACGTTATTCATTTGGGTTATGCAATTATAGTCTCTTTCATTGAAGTATAAACTTTTTTTACTGGTTGTTTCTCCAAACGAGATAGCTTCACTTCTTCTAAAAGAAAGAAAAAAAAAATGTCTCTATCAATTCTCAGAGGACTTTTGCAAGGATACACCAAATCCTTGCTTGAAGAGGTAAGAAAGTTCTGTTCCAAAGTTAATTTAGTTTCCGCATGCATTTAACTATTTCTTCGTGATGTGTTTAGAATTTTCAATCTCATGAAAATTTTGCTTTCTGTTTATGATTTTCTTGTGTTAAGATAAAATTCAGTAATTTACAATTCATGTTTAAGTCATTTCGATTTCAATTCTTTTCTTCCATTGACAAAAAATAATATCTAGTAGAAAAATTCATGATATTCAACAATGTTTCTTTACATGATAAAACGAGCATGTTTGGGTATATTAGAAGTTCTGCACACATAAGTTTTGGTTATTGGATACATAAGATTTAGTAATTGAGGATAATAAACTATTATTTTAGAATGTGCTTGAGAAAAAAATTGAAGACAGATAATGAATTTTGGGTGTTTAGTGTTAGAAATACGAGTCTAAGTCTCACATTAGACAGAAATGAAAAAAGTAGATATAAAGTAGGATGCATTAATTCATTGTTTTAATATTTTAGATAGAGAAAGATGTCAATCTCTTATGTATTTTGATTCAAGTTTTATTGATGTAAGTTTACCTAAACCTTACATTTAGTATGGAGGAAAAAGAAAGAAAAAACAATATTTATGAATCATTGTTCTATTTCTAACATTTTTTTCATTTTTTATTTATTATTTTCAATCAAATTATACAATTTTAAAAATAATTTATGTTTATTCATATTTCTTATGTACGAAGGGGTAGTGAATGATCAATTTAACGAGATCATGGCTTTGAAGCGCATTGGTGAACCAAATCATGTTGTGCAGTTGATAGAAACATATGTTGCGTCATGAGTAATGTTATTGGTCATTTTATTATTTACTTTATGTTCATATTAAATAATTGCGTATTTTCATTTTGATATTTTTTTTTAACATTTGCAGAGAAAATCAAAAAATTGACTTGCATAAGTTGACCCCTCTTGCTCGTGAAATAGAGGATAAAAGCACAAGGTAGCTTTCAATATTTACTTATTACAATGTGTTTTAAAAATGAGTGGTTAGTTAACTTTATGCATTTTGATACATTTGTTGTTACTTTTTACTTTGGTATAGGAAAAAACTAATGTTGTTAAGCAATGCTTAAGAATGTTGTAATAGTTGAAACGAAATTTTAGAATATCAAGTAAAATTATGGAAAGAAAAACATTATACCAGTTTGTGGTTAATATAGTTAATTTGGTTGAACATTAAACCTATCTTCCTTGAGTAACATATGATAATTTGATTTAAAGTATTGTAATTTTTATTTTATTCATTATAAGTCACACCCTTTTTATTGTTTTATTCACTTATTTGTCATTATATTTAGTCACCATATTTCTCCTTTGTTATAGACAACATAAAAAACATTGTATCTTAATTTTCATTTAAAAGCATGCAAGTTTTTATAAAAAATTGTAGAGTGTGAAAGATTTTATTTATTTATTTAATATTAAATTTTGGTTATTACTAAGTGAAACTTTAAAATATATAATTCATTATTTTATTATATCAATATTTGTGAGAACCTGATTTAATTAGCACACAAATCTACTCTCTGATCCTCATTTAATGCACCGTGCCACGTCTAAATGCACTCACACTTCCACTGCATGCGCCTGCCATGTGTCACGGTTGGAGCATTATGAAAATGTTAGTGGGAGACAAGTGGCGTGTGGAGGATGGGGAGTTCATTCTGTATGGGAAGAGAAAAATAATTCTGAAAACTCTCCCTCTTCCTCCTGCATGCTTCATCTTCTTCCCAGAAGTTCTGCTTTCAAATTCTCTGCTCTCTCTCTAAACCGTTTTCATCTTCTCTCTAAGATCACTCACCACCAACATCTCTGCTTCCATTTCAGAAACCGTAGAATCATTCACGGTGTTGTGAGCTTTCATTTGAACCGAACACATTAGAATTCTGTGGCTGGTAAGTTCTCGTCCCTGAACGTTCTCCTCTTCTGTTTCTGCGAACCAAATTCTGGTGTGCATGCATGAGTTATAGGTCTGAACCTTATGTCATTTTGGTTTCTTAGATTTAGTGAAAATCGTGGAGTGACTCGTTGGGTAGAAAGCCGTGAGAGCACTAGAGAAACCATAAGCATTTGGAAGTGCACTGCTAGATCAGGTAAGGGAAGCTTTAGTAATTTAATTTAATACTGGTTTGATGTCTATGACAGTAATGAAGTGTACTGGTTGTCTAAAATGTATGAAATATATGAATTTTGATTGTGCCTGAATAAGCATGGTTGCCCTGGATGTATATTATGAATGTTGTTTGAACCGTATGCAGAGAATGAGATGTATGATTTGGAATATGATTGAATTTCTGCATGATTTGGAATGATAATACTTGGAACTGGATGTTGATGATGATACGTTTGAAACTGGAAAATGGAAGATTCTGTATTGAGGAAATGATAATATGAATTCTGTAATGTATGAGATTTGTGTTAAAGATAAATTCTAAGTTATGGATCGTATGAAAATTTTGTAGTTAATGTGAATGAAAAATCTGGAAATCTGATCTTTTCTTATTGATGATGTACGCTCGTCATCGAACGGTCTTATACCGTTCGGTTTCCCTGGAAAATAACTTAGAATAAGAATTCTTTCATTTGGAGAGGATTCTGATTGAGAACGAGCGTTATTTGTGTGTAGAGCTAGTTTTGAGCGTTCGGCTCAGCTTAGAGTGTCCAATCATTTAAAATAAATTGAAGAGTATTTAGGACGCTCGGTTTTGTTACCAGCGTTCGTCATAAGCAGCGCTTAGTATTAGACTGAGCGTTCGTCCAAATGAGCTCTCGGTCTTAGATTGAGCGTTCGTCCTAGTTAGCGTTCGGTCTGATACTGAACGTTCGTTCAAATGCGCGTTCGTTCTATTTTGGTGCTCGGTCATTGACCTGGCGTAAGTCCTAAGGAGGGTTCGGTTTATACTGAACGCTCGTCCTTATTATTGCTTCGTGAGCGAACGTAACTAGCGTTCGTTCAAAATTCTGAATTAACGTTCGGTCATTGACTGGCAGTGTTCGTTTCCGAATTTAATAATGCTCTGATTATTCTTTGAATATATTTAAAATGTGTTTGTCCTTTTGATTTAACCTCAAGTCTTTATACTTAGAATTTTCCTAAGTATTACTCTGATCTTCTAGACTCAATCTCAATTAAATTACTCATTCGTTTTAACGTTCGTGAATGGATAATGATTCGTTTCTTTTGTTCAGAAACGTGATTGCAGGGTACTGTAATACATTCATCCTGATTTATTAAGTGAAAAACTTTTGGTTTAAATTAAGAGAGTGGAACACAGAATGGAAATCTGAATAAGAGGAATGGATAATAATGTACGAATGACATTCTGAATGAATTTTTATTGGATTGGATTGTGAACGAGTGTTCCAAGGAGGAACGTCTTCATGATGTGAATGTTAGAAGTTATGTAGTATGACCATGGTAAAGCTGCTGATGGCTGTTCATCCTGATATTCCGTGAGTGCTCATCCTCATGTAGAGGGGAGTAGGTCATGCGTGGGAATGGCAGGAGGCCCTAGTCCTACTGAGTACTTTGGACTGATAGGGTTAACCTCGGGTGGCAGCTGTTGAGGGCATCCCAGTTACTACACCACCCGGGTGCAAGAACGCCTGTAGATACATGGCTCCATACAGTCCGGACAGTCGTCATTTAGGAGAATTTGGATGACTTATAATATGCTTTGTGTATGTACTGTTATTGATTTGTACGATTGATTTTATATGTTAAAGTTTATGTTGGTGGTATGAATTAAATTACCTAAGCTTACCCTTGCAATTCCTTGTGTTGTCTACTGTTTTTGTATGTCCGTCTTGTCAATGCAATGATCATCCGTTGTGGATGTGAGCAGATGGTGAGGCACCCCTTGAAGCAATGCTGGAAGAAGAAAATTTGGAGGATGCCAACTTGGTAGAAGTAGAGGTTAAAGCTGAACAGTAGAGTGTTCGTTCTTTAGAAATTGCTAGCGTTTATGTGCGGTATTTTGAGACGTTCGGTTATTTATTTTGTAAGGCCGTTCGTCCAGATTTTTGAAGCCTGGTAGTTAGAATACTGAACGCTGTATAACTTTGTACGTTCGGTTTTTATTTTGAGCAGCTGTTGTAAATATTAAGACTGCACTGTAATATCTGTAAATGTGATTAGTTCTGATTAATAGTAATTACTATTTATTGGGATGTTACAATATTAAATTTTCACCAAATACATGATGAATGAATAAGCTTTTTATATAATTATTTTATATTGGTTATACAGTTTATATATATATATATATATATATATATATATATATATATTATATAACTTTAACTTATGGAAAAAGTTTCACATATAACATGAGTTACATAATGATGAATTGATGTTATATTTTTTTTTTGACAAAAAAATGGAAACAAAATGATACTTTTACATATTTAAATTCAAATAATACACATATAGAGAAAATTTCACCACTAGCCTCCACGATGGATGTCAATGTTCTGATCCCAAATTTATTAAGTGAGATTGTTAGGATCAATCAATCCTCATTTAAGATATTGTCCATTTTGACTCTATAGAGTTTAGTCATTGTTTTGTTCTTAAAAGGTGTTTTGGAAGATGAAAGGAAGAATGAGTGTTTAAAATAATAGGTCTAGTCTCCTAAACGATGTGTGACTATTGAGTGTGGTAGAAATAAGTACATTATGAAAAAAGAGAAGCATTAGGTGGTGGTGATTTTTGTGTAGAATGTTGGTTACACATGATTAAAGGAGGAAACATAAAAAATAAGAAGGGAGTTGTTGTTAAACATGGTGAGGTGACTTCACATGGTGGATTTTTTTATGCAAAGATGACTTTGCATAAAAGTGATGTGTTGCAATAAGAGATTTCTTACATGAGTAGCATCATGAAAGCAAACAAAGATGAAAATGATGCTCAAAAACAAAAAATAACAAAATATGAAAAGTCAATCATTTACACCTTGATATTGCCCACATATTACATTAAATCTTAGGCTTAATTACCTACTTAGTCCCCATGTTCGGAGGTAATTTGCTGTTTAGTACCCGGTTTTAAAAATGTAGACATTTGATACCTATGTTTTGAAATTTGTATCAATTGAATCCTACCCACTTAACGCCGTTATAAATCTAACGTTTTTCTGACATCAACTTTGAATTGTGGACGAGCGGTAGTGGACGAGCGTCCGAGCATCGTTGGACGAGCGTCCTCTTCTGTTGGACGAGCGTCCTCCTCTGTTTGGACGAGCGTCCTCCACTGTTGGACGAGCGTCCTCCACTGTTGGATGAGCGTCCTCCTCTGTTTGGACGAGCGTCCTCCTCTGTTTGGACGAGCGTCCTCCACTGTTGGACGAGCGTCCTCCACTGTTGGACGAGCGTCCTCCTCTGTTTGGACGAGCGTCCTCCACTGTTGGACGAGCGTCCTCCACTGTTGGACGAGCGTCCTCCTCTGTTTGGACGAGCGTCCTCCAGTGTTGTCCACAACCGCTCGTCCACAATTCAAAGTTGATGTCAGAAAAACGTTAGATTTATAACGGCGTTAAGTGGGTAGGATTCAATTGATACAAATTTCAAAACATAGGTATCAAATGCCTACATTTTTAAAACCGGGTACTAAACAGCAAATTACCTCCGAACATGGGGACTAAGTAGGTAATTAAGCCTAAATCTTATTATAACTTATGGTTATAATAGGAACTAATGTATTAAGTGAAATACTATATTGATTCTTAATAAAATCAATGTAATATGTGAGGACTTATTTATACAAATGTCACTACATTGTTTTTATGACAGTAACCAAAGTAACATATACAATATTATTTTACCATACGTATTAAAATGACTATTGTGAGTATTAAAGATACACTTTTCCAAAATGGTTAAACTTTTATATAGAATTGTTTAATTTTAAACAAAAAAGAGAACAGATTCTACATGAAAGACTTGAATCCAAATAAGATACTAAGTCAAGAAAACTTTAACCATTGATAAAAGGAAGGCTTAATTACCTACTTAGTCCCCATGTTCGGAGGTAATTTGCTGTTTAGTACCCGGTTTTAAAAATGTAGGCATTTGATACCTATGTTTTGAAATTTGTATCAATTGAATCCTACCCACTTAATGCCGTTATAAATCTAACGTTTTTCTGACTGTGTATGTGATTTGTGGACGAGCGTTTGTGGACGAGCGACGAGGACGATCGTCCAGCGAAGAGGACGCTCGTCCAGCGAAGAGGACGCTCGTCCAGCGAGGCAGAAGAGGACGCTCGTCCAGCGAAGCGAACGCCCAGTCAGGCAGAAGAGGACGCTCGTCCAGCGAAGCGAACGCCCAGTCAGGCAGAAGAGGACGCTCGTCCAACGAAGCGAACGCTCGTCCATAACCGCTCGTCCACAAATCACATACACAGTCAGAAAAAACGTTAGATTTATAACGGCGTTAAGTGGGTAGGATTCAATTGATACAAATTTCAAAACATAGGTATCAAATGCCTACATTTTTAAAACCGGGTACTAAATAGCAAATTACCTCCGAACATGGGGACTAAGTAGGTAATTAAGCCTAAAAGGAAAGTATGAATTTATTGACAACCACAAACCAAAAATTAAACATATTCAACGCAATTATTAGTATATTATAGATTACGGAAGGAGGTCATTAATTGGTAGCGTCATGTGGTGACTTTTGCATGGATTGTTGCCTTCATGCAATTGAAGGAGGCAACATCGTGAAGAAAGAAGAACAAGGTTATTACTATGTGTGGAGAGATACTTCACACGATGGATTTTGTATGCAAATTGGTTTCGTGTGGAGGTGATGTGTTGTAATGAAAGATTTCATAAGAGTAACATTGTTAGAACAAGCAGAAAACATAGAAAGATGATTAAAGATAAAAATAACAAAGTGTAAAGTCACATCTATTTTTACCCCAATAATGTTCAAATAATACATCAATTCTTTTTATAAGTGAGGTAGTACGTGATTTTTGACATTTATTAGAATAAATAATGTAATATGCAAGTGTTATTTATAAAAGTGTCAATTCAATTATTTTTTTATTACAATTTCATAGTAACCAATGTAGTATATATGATGTTCCTTTTTCACTGTTGACAAATATATTGTTATATCTTTATTGTGCATATTAGAATAGATATTATGAGTGTTAAAGACCATTTCTAAAAAGTCAAGTTTTTACATAACATTGTTTAATTATGCAAGGAAGAAAACAAGTTCTCCATAAAGTTGGTTCCATATGCATATGCTATAAATTTTAATGAATAACATAGAAGACATTCAATATTAATTTTAGGTTTAATCCTTTACTACATCCCTATTTATGTACGAATTTCTCAATTGGGTCCTCGTTTTTTAAAGTGTATCAATGGTCCTTAATTTTGAAAATTGATATCAATTGAGTCCTTTCCGTTAAGTTGGCTGGACGGCGTTAAAAAAATTGATGAGTGGATGCTGAGATGACGAACGAACGCTCGTCCACCAGCGAACGAACGCTCGTTCACCAGCGAACGAACGCTCGTCCACCAGCGAACGAACGCTCGTCCACCCGCGAACGAACGCTCGTCGACCACCGAACGAACGGTCGTCCAGCAGTAAGAGGTCGACGAGCGTTCGTTCGCTGGTGGACGAGCGTTCGTTCGCTGGTGGACGAGCGTTCGTTCGTCATCACAGCATCCACTCATCAATTTTTTTAACGCCGTCCAACCAACTTAACGGAAAGGACTCAATTGATATCAATTTTCAAAATTAAGGACCATTTTGATACACTTTAAAAAACGAGGACCCAATTGAGAAATTCGTACATAAATAGGGATGTAGTAAAGGATTAAACCTTAATTTTATGTGTAAACACAAGTCTTCATATAAGTACGTAAGTTTGAAAGTTTTCCAATTTAGTTAGTCAAAATAGATAAATAACAATCTACAATGCATTATTTAGATATATAAATCATTTACAATATTAGTTTTTATTGGAGAGAGAACATATTTAATTTGAAAAGTTGAACAAAAATGTTGTAGTTTTGAATTTATTTATTATAAGCTCATACAAATTTTATTACTACATTTATTTATTCATAACTATATCTAATCATCCATAATTTTTCCTTTGATTTTGATAGCATAAACAAACATTTGATGTTAATTCCTATGTTTATATATATATATATATATATATATATATATATATATATATATAAAATGTTCATATAAATCTTATAGTTTAAAAAAGTCATTTAATTACTCAATTTTGGACCTTAGATAATTTAATAAATATATCATCTTCATTAACAAGTGTATTGTAGTTTTTCTTATCATGCATGTCAGAATATGATTATTCTGAATATTATTTGAAGTTGTATTTATATTTGAAGTGTATTGTATTTATATTTCAAGTTATTTTGAAAGTCGGTAATTTTGATACATTTCACTGTTAGATTTGATACTAATTAATTTTTGTGTATGAATTCTGATGTTCAGTTTTTCTCGAAGTTTGATGTTATTAAAAAAGGATTTTGGCAGTACCAAGAATAAGTTGGCTTCCTTTGCTCAGGTATATATAATATCTTTCTTTCCTTTCTCTCATAAAGACATTAATGATACGAGAAAAAGATAGTTTAGCTTTTGTTCATTTTCACTCTTATTTTATGTTTAATTACCTTGTTGTTTAATTCACAGATGGAGCAAAGGATTATTAGACTTGAGAATCTCAATCACCAGCCTCTACTTCTCAATCACCAAAGTAGAGTCTATATGTTCTTATTCTCATTCTCCTTGACCAAACTCAACTCTTACATAACACTATGTACATTTCTCATTTTGTTGTATTGTGTGCTTTTATCAACTTTTGTATGATACTAATGGTTTTCATTGTAGACAACCTTGCTCCGATTAATTAAAATAATAATAAAGATACAATTATTAAAAAAAAACTACATTTAACAGTATAAACACTTTTGGAATTTTATTTAAATAACTAATGTAACTTTTAAAATGTATAAAATAAATAATTTTGTACAAATAATAGATACAAATTTCATTTCTATACTCTTCCAAATTTTCAAAAGCATCATCATAATTATTTTCACACACGCATAATAGATACAAATTCATTACCATCTTCAAATTTCAACTTTACATGGTCCCGCTTTGAACTATACTTTCACGAATTTATTTTTGGTATCACTTTAAAAGATTTCTTACTAATGAAAATATTTTATGTGTGTATAAACTTATATTCATTTCTTATTTTATCTAATGTGCGACTTTGTTTATATCCAATACATCGAGATAACGCGTACATGATCATCTTCACCTTTATACAAACACAGAGACAAAACATAAATTCCTTCATCGCTCTCCCTCAAACTCTTCGTCTTTTTCCTTACCATATTGTTCACACAACACACCAGGATATACACACAGACCAGATAAATCGAGGATCTGCATTTTAGCCAGTGAACACAGCAATCAATTAAAGGGAAAACGGGTAAGACTTGGAAGAGTCTTTTCACTTGAAGAAAAGGGAGGAAGGAGAGGGAAGTGATGTCGATGGCACTAGTAACAACATAAGACACATCACACGACCTAACAATGACAAAGCTGAGATGGAGAATGGCGAAGAGCTTGCCTACCCTAGAGAAGAATAGCTAAAAAGCTAATGAAACATAGGTGCATAGTATTTTTTTTATAATAAAAAATACAATTAAAAAGCTATTAATTGAAGTTATAAGAATTTAATTATTTAAATAAGTATCTTTTATTAAATTTTATAATCTTATAATTATAATCTATTTGAATATAATTAGTAGTTATTGTAAGTATTTTTTATAAATAATGAAATGAATAAAATAGGTTACGTTGAAAAAGTAAAATTGGTATATTAAAAAACTATTATAAAATATAAATTTTCTTTATTAATAATTATAGAATGATAGATATAAATTATAGATCATGGATATATATTAGGGTTAAATATGTTTTTAGTCCCTCAACTATCAAGCGATTTTGTTTTTCGTCCCTATTTCAAACTTTTAACGATTTGATCCCTCTTCTTAAGGAAATCATAATTTTTGGTCCTCACAAACTAACGCCGTTAAATTTAGTCTCACGTGGCTAACGATATGCCACATATGATACCAGCTTTCACATTAATCTTGTGCCACGTGGTGTGCCACTATTCACCACCCTCTTCTCCTTCTCTCCTCTTCCACCACCACCTTCCCCTTCAACTTCGTCCTCACACAAGCCCGCCACCACCAACCCCTCGCTGCTCCGTCAGGCCAGTTCCGAACTCTACGAGCGTCCCACGCGCCGCATCATCGAAGAGACCGAACAGGTCCTCGACAAGGCTCTTGCCCTGGTCCTCAAGTGTCGCGGCAACGCTCTCATGAATCGCGTGTTTACACTCAACCCTAGCGCCGCCTTCCGCAAGGTCTCCTCCCACCTTGAAAACTCCGTCGGCGACGTCTCCTGGCTCCTCCGCGTCTCGGCTGGCGACGCCGGCGGTGAGTACCTCGGGGGGCTCCCTCCCATAGCCGCGAACGAGCCGTGTCGGAGCTCGCTGCGAATTACCCTAAGTCTCAGGACCTTTTCGCTCAGCACAAGATGGTGACCTTGCTGGTTGGCCACCTCGCTTTCGAAACCGTGGAGGAACACAGTAAGTACGCTATTGTCAGCAAGAAACCCACTTCCATCCACGCCCTCGTCGTCGCCAGTAGCAACACCAACAACACTAATCTCCGAAATCAAAATCACCACCCCGAAGCTGAAATTCCCACACGCATCCCGAATCCCTTCGGTGAAGGACCACGAAATCTCCACAGAGTAATCACCAGCACAATTGCAATGCACGCTCCACTATTCATCGCCGGTGTCGCCTTCCCCCAACCAGCAGCAGCACGTGATTCACGGTTGGCGACGGCGGCTAGCGCGAGGGGTTGGTGGTGGCGGGCTTGTGTGAGGACGAAGTTGAAGGGGAAGGTGGTGGTGGAAGAGGAGAGAAGGAGAAGAGGGTGGTGAATAGTGGCACACCACGTGGCACAATATTAATGTGAAAGCTAGTATCATATGTGGCATACCGTTAGCCACGTGAGACTAAATTTAACGGCGTTAGTTTGTGAGGACCAAAAATTATGATTTCCTTAAGGAGAGGGATCAAATCGTTAAAAGTTTGAAATAGGGACGAAAAACAAAATCGCTTGATAGTTGAGGGACTAAAAACATATTTAACCTTATATATTAATTAAAATAATTATTCTAATTTATATAAAGTTGGAAAATAATCGATCACATAGGTTTCGTAAGAAAAGGGCTCGTCTGAGAATATGTACGGGCTTGCGGGCCCATTTGAAAAACGGGTGAAGGAATGAAACCATTCCTTCTGAATAGTTGAGTCTACTTCTCGTTATCCTCTTCTGCGTCTTCTGTGTCAAGCTCGGTCCACAAGAAATGACAGTTATATTAAGCCACCACCACCGCCTATTCTCCACCGCCACGCGCTTAAACTCCGCCACCAGAGACTCGCGGCGGCGAGGGAGCGGCGCAAACTCCATTCGGTGCGCCGATGTGAGCACGGCCACGAATGAGAATCGGCGAGTGAGAGTGAGTAACAGGAGCGATTCACTGGATATATGCAGAGTGCTAAACGGGATGTGGCAGACCAGCGGCGGTTGGGGCCGAATCGATAGAGACGACGCCGTCGAGGCCATGCTTCGTTACGCCGACGCCGGCCTATCTACCTTCGACATGGCCGATCACTGTACGTAAATTTGCTGAAAGGAACTGTCTTATTTTGTGTATTTCCTACTGTCACTATAGGTTCTTGAGCACTTTGGAAATGTCAGAGTTGTTGCCGCATTCTTTGGGCAAATTCACTTTCAGTCCAAATGGAACACCAACTAGGAGAGGAATAGTAGTAACACCAAAATATAGGCATCTGAGGCCGTTTCAATGTGTGTGCACACAGGATAATCGAAGCATTGTCGTGAAGAATGGCAATGATTCTCTGGATATATGCCGGGTTGTGAATGGGATGTGGCAGACCAGTGGCGGGTGGGGCAGAATTGATAGGGATGATGCTGTTGATGCTATGCTTAAATATGCTGATGCTGGACTCACTACTTTTGATATGGCTGATATATGTATACAACTTAGTTAACTGCTTCTACTTGCTTTTCTGTTTGAAATAATGTACCCCTTTAAGGAAATTCCTTGACTACACGCTGAAGTTATTCTTTAGAGGAATAGAAGGCGATAGTAGATTTGATGTGTTCAAATTTGAGTGTTATGTGATTGTTGGATGTTTTAGATGTGGATTCTTCCCAACATGAGCTTTTTGCAAGCCTTCTTAGAGGTTATGCCTTTTGAGGATTGTTCTCATTGTTGTGTTCTTCGGGCTTTGCAGATGGACCTGCTGAAGATCTATATGGGATTTTCATCAACCGAGTTCGTCGTGAGCGTCCTCCAGAATTATTGGAACAGATCAGAGGGTGAGTTGATCAGTAACTTCATATTCTTTTATACTTTTTTCTTCTATTTGAAGATTTGAAGAAGATGCAGCTACTTTTATAGTATTTGGCTGGTAAGCGTCCTACCATATATTTCCAAATTGTTATTGAAAATATAAAGGAAAGTATTTTCTTATTGTCCATTGTATTATTTGGTGCAGTCTCACTAAGTGGGTGCCTCCGCCAGTTAAGATGACTGCTAGCTATGTAAAAGACAGCATCAATGTTTCAAGGAAGAGGATGGATGTAGAATCCTTGGACATGCTTCAGTTCCATTGGTAGTTAATCCCTCTGTATTGTGTTTATTTGATCTACAAACTATCATGGTTCAAGCAGCATAATTATTTATCCACATTTTGCAATTCTTGAAATTTTTAGGGAAAATCATAACGATTACCATCATCCATGACCATGAGACCATCATACAAAACATCATACATTTTGATTCTGTACTGAAATAGTGAAATGAGTACTGGATTCCCACTATCTAGCCAAACTACTTCTGTAAATAGTTCTAACTCTCTGAAGTTCAGGATTCCTGTGACAATTCACCTCTATCTCTAATGGATTTAGGTGGGATTATTCAAATCCAGGCTACTTGGATGCGCTAAAACACCTTACAGACTTGAAAGAAGAAGGTTAGTTTTGTTTCTGATTAACGGTTACGAATTCACATATAAGTTCACATTTCTTGCTTTGATCAAACTACGCTAGTTAAATTTTGATACAGGTAAAATCAAGACCGTGGCTCTGACAAATTTTGATACAGAGAGGTTACAGATTATTCTTGAAAATGAGATTCCTGTTGTAAGCAATCAGGTATATCCACTTGCTTTAATTTTTGAGTTCTTTTAATAATCTATATAGTTCGTGAACCTTATTGGTATCTTCGATTTCAGGTACAACACTCACTTGTCGATATGCGTCCTCAACAAAGAATGGCAGAGCTTTGTCAGCATACAGGAGTCAAACTTATAACGTCTCTCTCTCTCCCTTTCTTAGAGGATAAAGAATTTTCAGCATAGAAAATAGTTCTTTCAAATACTAGATGAAAGTTTAGTAGAATTTATCTAAAAGAATTTCCACTTAGATCAATTTCTGATGCAGGTATGGAACGGTAATGGGTGGTCTATTGTCTGAGAAGTTCCTTGACACCAACATAGCTATTCCTTTTGCTGGTCCTTCAATAAACACTCCCTCCCTCCAAAAGTACAAAAGGGTACGATTTCATGACAACCTTTCTTTAATTGTAGGTAGTTTAAGAAACATTTAGCACCTTTTGTGCTCTATAAAAAGGTTATGTCTCTTCTAAATATGCTACATTGTAAAGCTAAGATAAGCCTTTTTGGTAGATGGTCTGGAAAAGGGTTATCAATGACAAATAACTCTGAATCAATATGTAGGCTATATAACAATTCAAGTTGATGATTTGAATTTTTGTCCACATAACTTAGTTATATTCATATGTTTTTTTCTGTACTTTGCATCTGTTGACAGATGGTAGATGCTTGGGGAGGATGGAATTTGTTCCAGGGACTACTTCGGACTCTGAAACAAGTAGCTTCTAAACATGGTGTTTCAATTGCAACGGTTGCAGTGAAGTATATATTAGATCAGGTGAATTTAGTTGATTGATTTCTTCTCTCTCCAGAATTTGATGTGCTTATTGCTATAAAATCTCATTCTCATGTTACATTGATAAGGCCTGGTATATATCCCTTTCATTTTGCCTCTTGTCAAACATGCAGCCTGCTGTAGCAGGATCGATGATTGGTGTCAGACTTGGCTTGTCAGAACATATTCAAGACGCCAATGCTATATTTTCTCTTGCTCTTGATGAAGACGATGTGGGCAGCATAAGAGAAGCCACGGCGAAAGGAAAGGATCTACTAAAAGTGATTGGTGACTGCGGAGATGAATACAGGCGTGCATGAGTCATGTTGGGTTATCAAACTGGTGAAATGCTGTGTTTTTTTATATAGTACAAGAGCATGAAAAGGGGGTTGGCGACAGAGGAAAGTGTTCAAGCCCATTTTTTTGACAGTTGAATTTCTGTATGTAATACTTTTATGGATTCCTCCGACTGGTAAAAAGACAAAATACATGAAAAGAGAAAGTAATGAATTCTCTAATATAGTTTTCTCAAATGTGAGTTTTAGAACAACTTTTCCTTTTTCTATAACAATAACAATTAGCAAATACTACACATATTAAAGATCATTCAAAGAAGATTACATATGATTTAGTGGTAAAATGGAAGAGATGGAGTAAGGAGGAAGAAAAATAAATTGTGTACCTTGAATAAATTGTTCCCTAATTTTATGCAAGCAAAGGAATTAATAACTCTGTATATATCTTATCCATTTTCATTCACACAATTACTCAAACAGCTTATGACAGCTTCGGTAACCACCAGTTGCAGAGCTGGGTAAATAATAACTCCTTTTCTTTTTCTCCCATATAACAACATCATATGATAGTTATTAAGTAAGAAATCTAAAGAAATGAAAAAGATATCCAGAGTTTCTAAATTATTGTAAAGGAACAATTTAAATTTTTCTAAAATGTATTATGAATTCAGAAAAATTTTCTAATTTTATTGTAGAACCTTACCGATATAACAAATATGAGCATCATTATTATGTGTTTTTATTATTTTTTATTCTTATTTGCTAAATGTTTTTTAAAACTAAAATTCTTTTTCCCCTAAGCCATTTTCATTACCCCTTCCTAAGATAAATAAGATTCATTATATCACTATTTTCTAAATTATATCCCTTGAATTCGGTCTGTTTTAAAAAAATTAAAATAAATACTTATTCAAAAATAAAAGCATTTGAATATTTATTAAATTTATTTAATTTGGTTAAATAAATAAGAAATACAGTATTCATTTCTGAATTGATATTATCCTTCAAAAGTTTTAAAATTAAATTTGTTAAGTAATAATTTCATTTCATTTTTGCATAAAATACTCTTTTTGCGTAAACCTTCTCCAGAGCTCCACCAAGTTACTTCAGCCCAAATCAGAACCACTTGTACTGGCGCCAGTCATCAAACTTCTCCTGCGATTGCAACTCTACCACTTGACCAAAGCCATTGTCAGCGACAAGTTCATAGCCGAAGTTAACCCTAGCTATTCTCCATTTAACCAGATTCGCCGAAAGCCAATACAAGTCCTGGCGGATCAGACTCGCCGGCGGCATCGCCTCCTCCTCCGGTTCCGGTGCCGGTGCGTGCTCCGATTTCACTTTCCTCACATTTTAAGAATGTTGGGTCATCATCATTTCATTTAGCATTTGTAGAAATTATATGCCCATAAGGTGTTTGTAGAAATGATGAAAAACTGTCCGTAACGGTGAAATACTTGTTTAGTCATTTGGTATATTTTTATAAAAATTTAATCACATTACTTGGTTGTTTCTTTTTTTCACTCACCATTTATTCCTCCATTCACTTCCCTTATGTTGTGAATTAAATTCAAAAAGATAGACACACTTCTGAAATACAATAACCGTGAAGGCCACGGTAAACCCCTGCATTTACAGTTTTATACCCATCAACCGTTCCCTTGTACAGCCTTAGCTCACCAATCACCGCTAGCCAACCAATAGCAATACCAACTATACTATGATATTGTAATCCGTGTTTTTTTTTTCTGCAGTCGTATATTGTGAGCTGCTATAAAAAAGAAAAAGAACAGAAAAAACCAGAATTGTTGTGTTTTCTTTGCGGAAGGATTACCAGAAAGCAACCATGGATGGTACGTCATCTCTGTTATACTGACTATGTTGTCTTTACTGGCATGTTAAATTGTTTTGCTTTAGGTCACATACCTTAAAATATGAAAAGGTTCAAATGTTTGGAAGATGAATAGTGCTAATAAACTTTTGTGTGGGTTTCAGTCGATTCGCAGCCAACTATGGATGAAACAATTTTGGTTGGTGATGATTTAATGACCGGTCCTCCATCGCCTGTAGTACCACCGGAAATAGCCTCCCATGTCCTCCAAGGTGTTGATTTGTGTGATGGACTTCTCAGGAATCTATTTCTCTGTAAGTATCGTTTTCATTAACCAGGTGCAACTGTTCTTTCCCTTAATTCCTTTTCTTGCATAAAATTAGCGAACAATTTATTCAAGGTACACAATTTATTCGGCATCTTTGGTATTATTTTTGGAATGTTAGTTTGTTTTTTATATAGTTTGTAGTTGTATTTTCTGTTTTTCTTGTTGCGGTATAGTATGTATATATAAACATTTCCTTTAAGTGAATAAATGTATTGAATTCTCCTGTCTTAATTTTAATACAGTTGTATAGAGAAGAAAGAACGTCTAAAATCCTAATAATTAATGTGTATAAAAAATAAGGAAATTAATGGCGCAAAAAGAAAATAAGAGTAATTTATTTATATACTTGGTTTTTTTTGTAGTTTAATTCTAGTAACATATTATATTCTGGAAATTGAACTTGTATCGTAAGATTTACTTTTAAGAAAAATAGCCCTTAGATCTACGTTTTTATTTTCATTTGATAGTTCTAAGTAGATGCAATGACATGCATTAAGCAGTTATTTTGCTTCGTTGTTTTGTAATTAGGATTAGGGTTATGTAGGAACGTGAGTCACTTGATTTTTTTCCGACCTTATAAAAAAAGTGGGTACACTTTTTTGGTATGCCCAGATTGGAGAAGTTAAAGGACTAAAACTTCAACAAGGTTCAGTAACAGTGCAGTATGTTAACGAGATAATTGTTTTTAATATTAGATGTTTGTCTATTGCAGCCTTTTTTATCTGAACGTTTTATGAGCTTTATTATATCTTGCAGGCTTGCAAATCAATGACATTGAACCATTTTGTCAAGATGAAATTGCTTTATATAAGCAATGTGCTGAACGAAGGGTGAGAACATTGTTATCAGATATCATTTATGAATATTCATTTATTTTTCTTCCTCCTTACTCCATCTCTTCCATTTTACCACTAAATCATATGTAATCTTCTTTGAATGATCTTTAATATGTGTAGTATTTGCTAATTGTTATTGTTGGAGATAAAGATTTAGGACAATTAAGTTTGTTAGATTATCATCACCTTTACTTTTTTTTGGAATAAAAATAAATAAACTCCAGGATAAGGAGATACGGAAGCGACTTCAAGATAGTGAATTGAAGTTGGGTTTATCAATGCCTCTAGATGAAGCCAAGGGGAGGGCCTCTCAGCTTGAGGCAGAAGTTACATCATTGGAGAGGTATGTTCAAGTAGTCCTGTAATGTGGTCCATTGTCTAGAATGTTTCTTTTCTTTACATATCCTAATGGAGCATAAAGCAAGCTTTTAATAAATCCTTGAAGAATGATTTTTCCTAAGATTTTAAACTACAGAAACTTCAGCTTCTTTAGACATTATTATCTTTTATGACTAAACATTTCATTGCTTTTATTTTAAGGAAGGTGGTGCTCTATCTTACTCTTCTAAAGATATTACTGTACTTATCCCAAAATTTATGATGGTAGAGAAGAATATTTGTTCTTATTTGGACTTCTAATATCTATTTAAAAAATAAATCAAAACCTAGGACTAAGTTTTATTTTGTTTTTTCAAACTGATCTCCAATATCTAAAGCACATAGTTTATTTTATTGAAGTTGGTAGTGAATTTGTATAAAATAAGTTCTCTTTAGGCACTAAAAACTATAAACTAAATTCATAAGAGCTCTTGGATTGCCTTATATACTTCTATTGATTGACCTTATTTCCTCACTTTAGCACCCAAAACTTTTGACAATATATGTGTATTGGATATCGTGTGACATTTGGGTGTGTGAATGTGATGTTTAGAATTTTCAATCTGTGGACATCTTATGTACCTTGGTTTCATATGTATAGGCGCCTAATTCTTGCTAGTGGAATTGAGGGCATTGAAGGTTTTCGCCAAAGATGGAGCCTACATGGCCGCCTTACTGATTCCAAGTAAGGTTTATCATCCATAATTGTGTTTTTGTGGCACATCACTTGATTGACAATATTTTTATCTTGTGTTCCATGCTATACATGTAAAGCCTTTGTCATATTATTTGTAATTTATGCGGGCTGGTGTTTTGGGCTATCCAGGTTTGCAGTACATAGATCTTGGAATTTCAGTTTTTAAATATCTTTTCATCAAATTTTTGCTATCAAGTACGGTTATTGGATTATTAAATGGTTTTGACTTGCCCTTACCGTGTAAATATCCCTATGAAGCTATATTAGCAGTCTGATTAGTGGATTCAGGGTTTCGCACTTGTGCAGTGGTCTTGGTATTTGTTAATGCCCTTCATTCGTTAATTGTTTTATTTTCTTGTCGTTGATTTCTGGTAATGTAAATTTTGTGCAGAAATAGGTTGCAGTTCTTAAAACAGGGTATAGATAGCAGAAAAAAAAAGAATTAGTCCATTGGAGGAGAATCAACTACCAAAAATTGACTCTTGATGTGAAGATTGAACCGGCATTAGGTTGCACCATGTTTAGTTCGTCCCCCCAATACTTTAAAGTTACAACTTTTCTTTTACTTTTTTTCTTAACTTGGATGTTTTTCTTTATCTAATATTCCAAATGATAAATCAACCAAGAGTTTGAGATTTTAAGTCTGTATTCTGCATTTACACATAGAGATTAATTATAAAAGATTGGATTTCACCATTGCTGTGTTTGTTAAGAGTGTTAATTAGTTGGATCAATTCGACCAACCTATGGTCCAAATATTTAGCTTACCTAGATTCATCAAGGAAACATGTATGAGATTAATTATCTTATATTGGATATACATGAAGGATTTTTTTCTCCGGTTTATTCATGGTTTTCTTTTACTACCTATTCTTTTGATCTCTCTTATGTCATCTGTCTCGTTTATATGTTTTTTTTTTCATAATAAAAATAGTTTTTGTGAATTTATTTATAATCGTAGGCTTAATAAAAAATTATTTTAACATTCAATGTTGTTGTGGAGGTTGTTCAAATGTAAAATTGGAGACTTTAAATGTTTAGATTCAAAACATTTCACTATTCTCTTATATATATATGGATTGAAGATCTCAAATGCTCTATTTAATATAATTATTTGCCTATAAAAAAAATGTTAGAGATGATAATAAAAAAGTTAGAAATAGAACAATGATTCATAAATATTGTTTTTTCTTTCTTTTTCCACCATACTAAATGTAAGGTTTACGAAAAAGATTCACTAGAGAGATCAGATCAATAAAATTTGAATCTAAATACATAAGAGATTGACATCTTTCTCTACCTAAAATATTAAAACAATGAATTAATGCATCGTACTTTATATCTACTTTTCTCATTTCTATCTAATGTGAGACTTAGACTCGAATGTCTAACACTAAACACCCAAAATTCATTATCTGTCTTCAATTTTTTTCTCAAGCACATTCTAAAATAATAGTTTATTATCCTCAATTACTAAATCTTATGTATCCAATAACCAAAACTTATGTGCGCAGAACTTCTAATATACCCAAACATGCTCGTTTTATCATGTAAAGAAACATTGTTGAATATCATGAATTTTTCTACTAGATATTATTTTTTGTCAAGAAAAGAATTGAAATCGAAATGACTTAAACATGAATTGTAAATTACTGAATTTGTAATGAGCTGTTCAAGTTATCTTAACACAAGAAAATCATAAACAGAAAGCAAAATTTTCATGAGATTGAAAATTCTAAACACATCACGAAGAAATAGTTAAATGCATGCGAAAACTAAATTAACTTTGGAACAGAACTTTCTTACCTCTTCAAGCAAGGATTTGGTGTATCCTTGCAAAAGTCCTCTGAGAATTGATAGAGACATTTTTTTTTTCTTTCTTTTAGAAGAAGTGAAGCTATCTCGTTTGGAGAAACAACCAGTAAAAAAAGTTTATACTTCAATGAAAGAGACTATAATTGCATAACCCAAATGAATAACGTTGCAAAATAAATGAACTAAATACAGGTAGAAATTAATTAACTGTCAGTTACCTTAAACTCAGCATGAAAATATGTAAAAAATGGTACAGGTTGTCAGGGACCTTTTTTTCCCTTGTCTTCTTCAAAATGCATTTATTCAAGGAGATGTTAATTTATTTACGAAAAGAATGAATGAATAAGCATAGTATAAGCTTTAAAAATAATTGTGGGATAAAATGGAGGATTTTTTTTTTCAAAAAAAGAAAAATATTAAATACTAATCAACAAGATTTTAAAATTGCCAAAGGTAACATCTATAATCATTAAAGTAATTTTGGTTAATGTTCATTAATTTTTTTTAAAAAATATTAAATTATAACATAGAGATGTATTTAATTAATTTAAGAATATAATCTAAAGTCTTTTGTAACATCCCAATAAATAGTAATTACTATTAATCAGAACTAATCACATTTACAGAAATTACAGTGCAGTCTTAATATTTACAACAGCTGCTCAAAATAAAAAAAAAAATCGAACGTACAAAGTTATACAGCGTTCAGTTTTCTAACTACCAGGCTTCACAAATCTGGACGAACGGCCTTACAAAATAAATAACCGAACGTCTCTAAATACAGCACATAAACGCTAGCAATTTCTAAAGAACGAACACTCTACTGTTCAGCTTTAACCTCTACTTCTACCAAGTTGGCATCCTCCAAATTTTCTTTTTCCAGCATTGCTTCAAGGGGTGCCTCACCATCTGCTCACATCCACAACGGATGATCATTGCATTGACAAGACGGACATACAAAAACAGTAGACAACACAAGGAAATTGCAAGGGTAAGCTTAGGTAATTTAATTCATATCACCAACATAAACTTTAACATATAAAATCAATCGTACAAATCAATAACAGTACATACACAAAGCATAATATAACTCATCCAAATTCTCATAAATGACGACTGTCCGGACTGTATGAAGCCATGTATCTACAGGCGTTCTTGCACCCGGGTGGTGTAGTAACTGGGATGCCCTCAACAGCTGCCACCCGAGGTTAACCCTATCAGTCCAAAGTACTCAGTAGGACTAGGGTCTCCTGCCATTCCCACGCATGACCTACTCCCCTCTACATGAGGATGAGCACTCACGGAATATCAGGATGAACAGCCATCAGCAGCTTTACCATGGTCATACTACATAACTTCTAACATTCACATCATGGAGACGTTCCTCCTTGGAACGCTCATTCACAATTCACTTCAATAAAGTTCATTCAAATACCATTCGCACATATTAACCAGTTCTCTTATTCACATTTTCATTCTATGTTCCACTCTCTTAATTTAAAGAACGTCCATCTTTTAATAAACAAAGACGAACGAATTACAGTACACTGCAACCTCGTTCCTGAACAAAAGAAACGAACCCTTATCCATTCACGGACGTTAAGAACACTTAATAATTTAATTGAGATTGAGACTACAAGATCAGAATAATACTTAGGAAAATTCTAAGTATAAAGACTTGAGGTTGAATCAAAAGGATAACTAGATCTTAAATATATTTAAATAAAGAATCAGGGTATTATTAAATTCGGAAGCAAACACTGCCAGTCAATGACCGAACGTAAATTAAGGATTTGGACGAACGCTAGTTACGTTCGCTCACGAAGCAATGATAAGGACGAGCGTTCAGTTATAGAACCGAACCCTGCTTAGGACGAACGCTAAGTCAATGACCGAGCACTAAATAGAACGGACGTACATTTATCACGGACGTGCATTTATAACGGACGTTCGGTATTGGACCGAACACTAACTTAGGACGAACGCTCAATCTAAGACCGAGAGCTCATTTGGACGAACGCTCAGTCTAATACTAAGCGCTGCTTATGACGAACGCTGGTAACAAAACCGAGCGTCCTAAATACTCTTCAATTTATTTTCAATCGTTGGACACGCTAGGCTGAGCCGAACGCTCAGACCTAACCATTCACACAATTAACGCTCGTTCTCAATCAAAATCCTTTCCAAATGAAAGAATTCTTATTCCAAGTTATTTTCCAGGGAAACCGAACGGTATAAGACCGTTCGATGACGAGCGTACATCATCAATCAGAAAAGATCAGATTTCCAGATTTTTCATTCACATTAACTTCAAAATTTTCATACGATCCATAACTTAGAATTTATCTTTAACACAAATCTCATACATTACAGAATTCATATTATCATTTCATCAATACAGAATCTTCCATTTTCCAGTTTCAAACGTATCATCATCAACATCCAGTTCCAAGTATTATCATTCCAAATCATACAGAAATTCAATCATATTCCAAATCATGCATCTCATTCTCTGCATACGGTTCAAACAACATTCATAATATACATCCAGGGCAACCATGCTTATTCAGGCACAATCAAAATTCATATATTTCATACATTTTAGACAACCAGTACACTTCATTACTGTCATATACATCAAACCAGTATTAAATTAAATTACTAAAGCTTCCCTTACCTGGTTCAGTAGTGTACTTCCAATTGCTTAATGATTTCTCTCGATCACTCACAGCTTTCTACCCAACGAATCACTCCACGATTTTCACTAATTCTAAGATACCAAAAATGACACAAAGTTCAGACCTATAACTCATGCATGCAACCAGAATTTGGTTCGCATGAACTAAATAGATGAAGGTGCAGAGACGAGAACTTACCAGTTCAGTTCTCAGTTCTGTTCGGTTCAAAATGATGCTCACGGTGCAGGGAATGTTTCCACGGTGTCTGAAATGAGATTGGAGAGAATGACGGTGAGTTATCTTAGAGAGAAGATGAAAATGGTTTAGAGAGAAGCTAGAGAATTTGAAACGTTTGGTTCAGAGGAAGAAGAAAGGTGTATGCGTGAATGGAGAGAAGGTTTTTCAGAAAATCAATTCCCTTCTCTCGTAAGACGAGTGTCCAATTCACGGATGCCACTTGTCTTCCACTACAAATTTCCAAAGGTTCCAGCCTTGACACTTGGCAGGCGCATGCAGAGTAGAAGTGAGTGGGTTTTGACGTGGCACGGTGCAATAAATGATGATCAGAGAATGGATTTGTGTGCTAATTAAATCAGGTTCTCACATTCCCCCTAACTACAAAAATTTTCGTCCTCGAAAATTCTAAAGCTTACCAGGAAATAGGTGCGGGTACAATTTCTTCACAGCCTCTTCAACCTCCCATGTTGAGTCGCCAGTCTTTGCATTCCACACCACTTTCACGAGACGAATTTCCTTTCCTTTGTAGAGTCTGGTGCGGCTGTCTTCCACACAAACAGGTTGCATCTCCAGTGTCCTGTCTGGGAGAATTTGGATGTCTTCTAACTCCAGTACATGTGATGGATCAGCTATATATTTCCGGAGTTGTGAAACATGAAAGACTGGATGAAGGTTGGACAGTTGAGGTGGTAAAGCCAGTTCATACGCAACTGATCCAATCTTCTTCAGAATTTGATAAGGTCCAACGTACTTAGGTGATAGCTTCTTTGGACGAAGAACTCTCCCCACTCCAGTGATTGGATTCAGCCTGAGGAACACGTGATCTCCAGCAGCAAACTCTAAGGGTCTTCTTCTCTTATCAGCATACGATTTCTGCCTGCTTTGAGACGTCTTCAATCGTTCTTGAATTAATTTCACCTTCTCGGTTGTTTGTTGGATTAATTCAGGTCCGGTTAATGCAGTCTCACCTTCTTGGAACCAACACAAAGGAGTTCTACACTTTCTTCCATAAAGAGCTTCAAACGGTGCCATTCCTATGCTTGCTTGAAAGCTGTTATTGTATGTGAATTCAACAAGCGGCAGAACTTCATCCCATACTCCCATATGATCTATAACACACGTCCTCAACAAGTCTTCAAGAGTCTGGATGGTTCGTTCAGATTGGCCATCCGTCTGAGGGTGATAGGCAGAACTCATCTGCAATTTGCTTCCCAATTCTCCTTGCAATGACTGCCAAAAACGAGATGTGAATCTCGTGTCTCGGTCTGAAATAATGCTTGAAGGAACTCCATGCAACCGAACAATCTCTTTAACGTACAGCTTGGCCAGGTTTGTCATGGACATCTTCAAATTAACGGCCAGGAAGTGGGCGCTCTTAGTTAATCTATCTACAATCACCCAAATTGAATCATGGTTTCGGACTGTACGTGGCAGATGAGTCACGAAATCCATAGAGATGCTGTCCCACTTCCATTCTGGAATTTCCAATGGCTGCAGCAATCCTCCTGGTCTTTGGTGTTCAGCCTTTGCACGCTGACAAGTTAAACAAGAAGACACAAAACGCGCAATGTCCCTCTTCATTCCAGGCCACCAGAATGATAAACGGAGGTCTTGATACATCTTAGTCATACCAGGGTGTATGCTAAGACGATTATGATGCGCTTCTTCCAGGATGATCCGTTTCAGTTCGCCATCATTGGGAACACACGTCCTACCAAGGTAACGTAGCATACCGTCCGTCCCAGCATTAAACTCCTTGGCCTGATCTGTACCAAGCACGCTCAAAATTTTCACCAGTTCTTCATCCTCACGTTGCTTCCTCCAAATTCGGTCAAACACATCACTGGAAATTCTAAGGTTACAGCACCTGATAACGTTCGTTCCTAAGTCGAACTGTAACCTTAGATCTCTAAAACTCTCCACCAAGTTCAGCTCCTTAACCATCATTGCCGAGACCCTTACTGCCTTCCTACTCAATGCATCCGCAACCACATTGGCTTTCCCAGGATGATACAGCAGTTCGAATTCATAATCCTTCAAGAATTCAAGCCACCTCCTTTGCCTCATATTCAATTCCTTTTGATCAAAGAGGTACTTGAGACTCTTGTGATCACTAAACACTTGAAATGTTGCACCATACAGATAATGCCTCCATATTTTCAAAGCAAACACCACTGCTGCCAGCTCCAAATCGTGTGTGGGGTAATTCTTCTCATGGATTTTCAACTGTCTGGAAGCGTAAGCCACTGCCCTCTTTTCCTGCATTAGTACACAGCCCAAACCTTGATACGATGCATCACAATACACTTTAAAAGGTTTGGCCGTGTCTGGAATGACCAACACAGGAGCACTCGTTAATTTCCTCTTCAATTCCTGGAAGCTCTCTTCACAACGATCCGTCCAAGCAAAAGGCTGGTCCTTCCTAGTGAGGTAAGTCAGAGGGGCTACTATCTTAGAAAATCCCTCAATGAATCTCCTATAGTAACCCGCGAGCCCCACAAAGCTTCTAACCTCCGTGACTGAACGTGGGCTCTCCCAATCCACCACTGCTTTCACCTTGGCTGGATCCACTGCAATACCACCAGCAGAAACAACATGCCCCAAGAATTGGATCTCCTTCATCCAAAATTCACACTTTGAACGTTTGGCATACAACTCTTTCTCCCTCAACACGCTCAAGACGATCCTCAAATGTTCCTCATGTTCGTCAACGCTCTTGGAGTAAATGAGGATGTCATCAATAAATACCACCACAAATCTATCAAGGTACGACCTGAAAATTCTGTTCATGTAATCCATGAAGATTGCAGGTGCGTTTGTCACTCCAAAGGGCATCACCACGTACTCGTAATGGCCATAGCGAGACCGAAATGCAGTCTTCTGAATGTCCTCCTCTTTCACTCTAATTTGATGATAGCCCGAACGTAAATCAATCTTAGAAAACACACACGCACCATGCAACTGATCCAGCAGGTCGTCTATCCTTGGAAGAGGATACTTGTTCTTGATGGTCAGCTTATTAAGTTGTCTATAATCAATGCATAGCCGTGAGCTGCCATCCTTCTTCTTCACCAATAATACAGGTGCTCCCCAAGGTGAAGCACTTGGACGGATGAACCTCTTGTCCATCAATTCTTCAATCTGCTTCTTGAGTTCCAATAATTCAGCTGGTGCCATTCTGTAAGGTTGAACCGAGATTGGTGCAGCAGTAGTTACCAGATCAATCGTGAATTCAACCTCACGAATGGGAGGTAGACCCGGGACTTCATCCGGAAAGACATCCGGAAATTCATCTATTATTGTTCGTCCTCTACTGCTCTCATTGTTGGACGAACGCTCTACCTCATTGTCTTCATACGTCATGATCAAGAAACAGCTTGCTCCCTCCATGATGTCCTCCTTCAACTGACCGAGAGTGAGTGACAATTCTTCCTCTTCTTCATCTGGAAAGACTAACTCCTTTTTCCCACAATCAATGAGGGTCCGATTGGTAGCCAACCAATCCATCCCCAAAATTACTTCTAAGTCTCGAAGGGGTAAGCAAATGAGATTAACCTTATATCTACGCCCCTCAACTTCTATAGGACATCTTACACAAACTGTAGACGTCTTGATCCCACCAGCCGCTGGGGTTGACACCACCAAGTCGAACTGTAATTCACTCTCCACTAGCCCCAGTTTCTCAACACACGCCTTCGAGATGAAGGAATGAGTTGCCCCCGAATCATACAACACACCACATGGCTTTCCAAACAATAAGCAAGTGCTGGTGATGAGTGTACCTGAACGAGCAGCTTCAGCACCCGTAATAGCATAAACTCTTCCTGTTGCTTGCGCACGTCCACCCCTTCCTTGTTGCGCTCTTCCAGCATTTGGCGGCCTCATTGCCGCACGTCCTCCCATATTGCACTCGTTCTCCAAATGTCCATTCTGCCGGCAACGAGTACAATATTTTCCTCCTGATAATTGTGGACAAGCCCACCGAAAATGCGGTCCTCCACACTGATAACAAGTTAAGTTTCTCGGCTGTCCAGATTGGCCGACAGTGACCACGGCTTGGGATCCGCTTGCATGAGATGGCTGGTTTGGACGAGCGTAAGGTAGTCTCCTTTGAACAGAACCTCCCCTGGACACTATTGGTCCCCTATTCACTTGTTGTTGCTTCTTGTGCTTCTCCGCCTCTGCCATGTTCTTCTCCAACACCTTTGCCCTCTCAACCATGGCAGGAAAAGTTCGTATGCACAAGCTTGAAATCATAACCTTCAAATCACTTCTTAAACCGTTCTCGAACTTCCTGCACTGCCACTCTTCACTGGTGGCCATTGTATTGAAACGAACAAGGTGCTTGAACTTGTTGGTATACTCAGAAACGGACATACTGCCTTGAACGAGCTGTAAAAATTCAACCTCTTTTGCAAAACGTACGCTGTCAGGGAAGTATTCTTCATAAAACTTGTTTCTGAAAACTTCCCAAGTGATTGGCTGTTGAGCATCCGTTAGAATGGCCCTAGCGCTCGCCCACCAGTGGCTCGCCTCTCCCGTCAACAAGTATTCAGTGTATGCCAAGCGGTTCTCATCCGGACACCTCTTGGCATTGAAAATTCTCTCCATATCCCTTAGCCACTGGTCCGCCTCATCAGGAAGACATTTGCCACTGAACTTGGCAGGGTGATGCTGAAGGAAACTTTCCAAACTCCATTCAGCATTTGGTTGAGCAGCGTTTGAAGAAGATGCTCCAGGCGCACCTCTAGTTGCAGCCAGGATCTCCATCAATTGCCTCTGCGTGTTTTCAGAATTGACACGCGATGCCTCCAAACCTTGCATAGCAGCCTGGTTTTGCTGCATCAGAGTGGCGTTCTGCTCCAGTAAAGTTGTGTTCTGTTGATGCAGCCTTTCAACCACGGTTTCCAACAACCTAGTGTTGCTGGACGTATCTGACTCATTCGGTTGGGGAGGAGGAGGAAGTCTAGGCGCCATTAGTTCTCTGGATCAGAGAAAAACGAGCGTTAGTAAAGTTCAAGAGTTAAAACAATAACTCATTAACACATAATAAGCACACAGCAAAACGTAGTGCACTCATAACCTACAGTGTTCCTTAAAAGAACAAAACTGCTCTGATACCACTAAATGTAACATCCCAATAAATAGTAATTACTATTAATCAGAACTAATCACATTTACAGAAATTACAGTGCAGTCTTAATATTTACAACAGCTGCTCAAAATAAAAAAAAAAAATCGAACGTACAAAGTTATACAGCGTTCAGTTTTCTAACTACCAGGCTTCACAAATCTGGACGAACGGCCTTACAAAATAAATAACCGAACGTCTCTAAATACAGCACATAAACGCTAGCAATTTCTAAAGAACGAACACTCTACTGTTCAGCTTTAACCTCTACTTCTACCAAGTTGGCATCCTCCAAATTTTCTTTTTCCAGCATTGCTTCAAGGGGTGCCTCACCATCTGCTCACATCCACAACGGATGATCATTGCATTGACAAGACGGACATACAAAAACAGTAGACAACACAAGGAAATTGCAAGGGTAAGCTTAGGTAATTTAATTCATATCACCAACATAAACTTTAACATATAAAATCAATCGTACAAATCAATAACAGTACATACACAAAGCATAATATAACTCATCCAAATTCTCATAAATGACGACTGTCCGGACTGTATGAAGCCATGTATCTACAGGCGTTCTTGCACCCGGGTGGTGTAGTAACTGGGATGCCCTCAACAGCTGCCACCCGAGGTTAACCCTATCAGTCCAAAGTACTCAGTAGGACTAGGGTCTCCTGCCATTCCCACGCATGACCTACTCCCCTCTACATGAGGATGAGCACTCACGGAATATCAGGATGAACAGCCATCAGCAGCTTTACCATGGTCATACTACATAACTTCTAACATTCACATCATGGAGACGTTCCTCCTTGGAACGCTCATTCACAATTCACTTCAATAAAGTTCATTCAAATACCATTCGCACATATTAACCAGTTCTCTTATTCACATTTTCATTCTATGTTCCACTCTCTTAATTTAAAGAACGTCCATCTTTTAATAAACAAAGACGAACGAATTACAGTACACTGCAACCTCGTTCCTGAACAAAAGAAACGAACCCTTATCCATTCACGGACGTTAAGAACACTTAATAATTTAATTGAGATTGAGACTACAAGATCAGAATAATACTTAGGAAAATTCTAAGTATAAAGACTTGAGGTTGAATCAAAAGGATAACTAGATCTTAAATATATTTAAATAAAGAATCAGGGTATTATTAAATTCGGAAGCAAACACTGCCAGTCAATGACCGAACGTAAATTAAGGATTTGGACGAACGCTAGTTACGTTCGCTCACGAAGCAATGATAAGGACGAGCGTTCAGTTATAGAACCGAACCCTGCTTAGGACGAACGCTAAGTCAATGACCGAGCACTAAATAGAACGGACGTACATTTATCACGGACGTGCATTTATAACGGACGTTCGGTATTGGACCGAACACTAACTTAGGACGAACGCTCAATCTAAGACCGAGAGCTCATTTGGACGAACGCTCAGTCTAATACTAAGCGCTGCTTATGACGAACGCTGGTAACAAAACCGAGCGTCCTAAATACTCTTCAATTTATTTTCAATCGTTGGACACGCTAGGCTGAGCCGAACGCTCAGACCTAACCATTCACACAATTAACGCTCGTTCTCAATCAAAATCCTTTCCAAATGAAAGAATTCTTATTCCAAGTTATTTTCCAGGGAAACCGAACGGTATAAGACCGTTCGATGACGAGCGTACATCATCAATCAGAAAAGATCAGATTTCCAGATTTTTCATTCACATTAACTTCAAAATTTTCATACGATCCATAACTTAGAATTTATCTTTAACACAAATCTCATACATTACAGAATTCATATTATCATTTCATCAATACAGAATCTTCCATTTTCCAGTTTCAAACGTATCATCATCAACATCCAGTTCCAAGTATTATCATTCCAAATCATACAGAAATTCAATCATATTCCAAATCATGCATCTCATTCTCTGCATACGGTTCAAACAACATTCATAATATACATCCAGGGCAACCATGCTTATTCAGGCACAATCAAAATTCATATATTTCATACATTTTAGACAACCAGTACACTTCATTACTGTCATATACATCAAACCAGTATTAAATTAAATTACTAAAGCTTCCCTTACCTGGTTCAGTAGTGTACTTCCAATTGCTTAATGATTTCTCTCGATCACTCACAGCTTTCTACCCAACGAATCACTCCACGATTTTCACTAAATCTAAGATACCAAAAATGACACAAAGTTCAGACCTATAACTCATGCATGCAACCAGAATTTGGTTCGCATGAACTAAATAGATGAAGGTGCAGAGACGAGAACTTACCAGTTCAGTTCTCAGTTCTGTTCGGTTCAAAATGATGCTCACGGTGCAGGGAATGTTTCCACGGTGTCTGAAATGAGATTGGAGAGAATGACGGTGAGTTATCTTAGAGAGAAGATGAAAATGGTTTAGAGAGAAGCTAGAGAATTTGAAACGTTTGGTTCAGAGGAAGAAGAAAGGTGTATGCGTGAATGGAGAGAAGGTTTTTCAGAAAATCAATTCCCTTCTCTCGTAAGACGAGTGTCCAATTCACGGATGCCACTTGTCTTCCACTACAAATTTCCAAAGGTTCCAGCCTTGACACTTGGCAGGCGCATGCAGAGTGGAAGTGAGTGGGTTTTGACGTGGCACGGTGCAATAAATGATGATCAGAGAATGGATTTGTGTGCTAATTAAATCAGGTTCTCACATCTTTAAAAGACATACCTAATATATGTTTAATATAGTAAATGTATTAAATTAATGAAATGGTAACTAAAACTTGTATGGTAAGTATAATTACACTTTAATTAGAAAAAATGGATTAATTGTGTTTTCTTTTCAAACTATTAATTAAAATTCTATTTCTTTCCTATTTCAAAATATGTACCAATTTCATCTTTATATTTTATAAAAGAATGTAAAATATTATCAAGAGCAAAATATAGTTAATGATATTAGAGTTTTCCTCTTTCATCTACTTGCAATTCTCTCTCTTCTTTACAATTCCTTTTTAGCTAATTTATGAAAGGTATAGATTTTTTTTTCACTTGCCTGTCATAATCTCTAATTTATTTTAAAATTAGAGATAATATTCCATAGTAAAGAAGTTAAATAAAATTAAGTATGTTTCTGATCCATATACTATTATGTAAAATTGAAAATCGTCTTACAATAAACTTTAAACAAATGTAGACCATAAATTTTGATTCAAATATTCACTTTCTTCATCATCACATTGTTCACACAAAACTGTGATATACACTAGAAAAATTGGGGGTTCTTCATTTCAATCACTGCCAACACACATTTTTAACAACACAACAATCAATGAAAGAAAAAAAGGTAGGTAAAAGGATAGTGTCTGTCTAATTATACAAGGGATTGACATCACTTTCTACCATGATCTTAAAGAGATGAGTTAACGAGTCTTTTATCTTTATAAAGTGTTTTCTTTTCTCATTTCTATCTAATATGGGATTTAAACTTAAATTTTGATTCAGAATATAAGAAAAGGAAGCAGAGAGAAGTGTCGTCTGTGAAACCAATCAACATCTTGTCCCTGAACGCATCACACGACATAACAAGAACAAAGTTGACGATGGAGAAGGATAAACCACTAAGACTTTAATGGGAGATGGAAAACGACAAAGAAGTTGTCTTCCCTAGAGAAGAAGATGGAGCAGGAAAGCCCAAATGCGATGACATTGGTGATGACAATTGTGGTGCCTGTGACGGTCTGGACGATGGAGGCTTATGTCAGATATGGAGGAGCTCTTATGCATTGAGAAAAGGATGAAGAAAGAGACGTTACATCAATGGTGACGGTCGCCAATGGTGGTCTACGTTCATGGCAGTTTCTTTGTCCAACCGTGGAAGATGTGACCATAAATGGGAAATGTGGTGTTAGTATTGGACACTAGAGAGGAGACAAGGAGAAAATTGTTGTTTCTTAATGTTTTCTTTTGAAAAAGAGTTAAGAAGTGAGTTGAATCCAATTTTTCCATGCTCCCAATTTTAATTTTCACACTCCCAAGAATTCATTGTGCTGGATTTTATAAAAAAAATAATTTTAGTTAAAAAATTAAACACATGACAGCTTCGTGTCATTATATTCTTTACCACATGAACAAAATTTTATCATCATTCAAAATTAAGAACTAAAATAATTGTTTTTTAAAAATACAAATAAAAATAATTTAAAATTTCACTCAAAACCATTTCTAACTTCTGGGTGTTGCTCCCTCCACCACCACACCTTTCTCCCTCCACCTCCCATTTACTATTTTGCCCTTAAGTAAAATATTTTTTAGGGTTATTTTTTAATTTTACCCATTCACAACCTATTCCACTAATAACTTATTTCAGTCCTTCGTATATGAGTAAAATATTTTTCTTTTATTTTAACATTATATTTCTTCCTCTCTTCCTTTTGTCGGTGTGAGATACTACAAGTTGTAAAGGTTGATGGTGGTGGAAAGAATTATCAAGCAATCTCCTTCTCGTGGTGCAGTGTCGCTCTCGTGGTGCAATGTGTGGAGTGGTGCAGTGCGTGTGTTACTTCCTCAAGGTGCGTATTCGAATAAAAAACGTAACCTTTAAACAGAGGTGACATCCTTCAACGGATGTCAAAATCCTTCAACGGATGTCAAAATCCTTCAACGGATGTCAACATCCTTTCAACATCCGTTTAAGGAAAAAACGGATGTCAACATCCGTTTAAGGAAAAAACGGATCCGTTTTTGTTTTTTAATGGTTTGGGTTGTGGATGGAGGGATTGGATTTTGTGATATGCGTTAATGGTCTGTGATATGCGTGATGGAGGGATTGGATTTTGTTTTTGCAGTTAATGGTCTGGGTTGTGGATGATCAAAGGGGTTCCGCAGAGAGAGTACTGGTCTCTAATTGTTGAAGGTCGTGAGATGTAGTTCTTGTTTGACCGAATGGGATGGGTTGGAGATTGAGATCAGTGATGGCTGGGGTGGAAGGTGATGAGTGTTGGAGGCAATGGAGTTGGGGATGAGAATGAGCAGAGAAGGAATCAGTTATGAAGATTGATGGAAGGGTGTTCCAGTAGCCGTGGGTGTTGTTTGGTGTGGAAGAAGATGAAGGCATGGAGATGGTGAGAAAAAACGGTTAGAGGCTCGACTTTATGCGTGTGTTTGGAGGGAGGTTCCAGTGGGGAATGGAATGGTGATGACGACATAGGTGCATGATTGCTGATGGAAGATGAGTTTGGTGGCTTCTGTTACGAGACCCGCATGAGGGGTTCAAAGATTTGGGATTTCAAAGTAGTTATGGAAAAATAGCTGATGATTAAAGGGTGGGGGAGTAAGGATGAAGATGATGGTCGTTAACAATAGACATATACAACTATCCACCACACTAGGAATGCATTTATCAACAATCATATGCGAACAAACGTAACAGAGACACGTTCAAGGGCAAATAACCAAATCGGTAAAACATGGATTGCAAAGCATTACTTACCTCTTGAAGCTTGGTTCGGTCTTACCAACCTTGTGTCTCCAATGAGTCCCCCCCTTTCCTTTGGCTGACTCCCTTTTTTCCAGTAACGTCTCTGTGCATCTTGGATGGCCTCCCTGTCCCCGTGTCCTTGGTGTGAATGGGGTTTAGAGTTCGGCCATGGTATATGGATAAAGATGATGGTTGATGGGAGATGATCTTGTTGAGTTAGAAAAGCGTGAGGTAAGGATGAAGAATCCCAAAAGGACCCCTGTCCCTGCCTGACCGCCACCAATGAATAGTGATCCCCCCTTCCCTGGTGTAGTGGTCTCGCCAGACTTTACAGATGGAATCTGTACAGGCACCACATGGGCACTCGGTGGATGACAACCAAAAATGTGAAAGTGTCAGCAAAAATGATTCTCTTTTCAGAAACCCATACTGTGAGTGGCTTTCCAGACGGTTAATGGCGCACAGCGGCAGCTGAAGGTGGGAATCTTCGCTGTAATGCTCAGACGAATTTTAAAACGCAGCCACCACTACTTTTTGGACGCTCGGTCAATACCGAAAACGAACGACCGTTCACATTACATGACCGAACGCTCTAAACATTTTAAAAACATAGCCTCCACTACCTTTTTGGACGCTCGGTCAATACGGGAAACGCTAACGATAACGAACGACCGTTCACATTACATGACCGAACGCTCTAAATTTTTTAAAAACACAGCCACAACTACCTTTTTGGACGCTCGGTCAATACGGGAAACGCTAACGAAAATGAACGACCGTTCACATACAATGACCGAACGCTCAGACCGAACGTTCACAAGGTAAAACCTCTGATCCAAGTCGAACGCTCAGACCGAACATATCAGGATCGAACGCTTAAGAGTTACTCGAGTGAAACAAAACGCCAAAACCGAACGTTACAAACACTAGTATATCAACACGCCAAAACCGAACGATCACAAACACTACCAAACCGACCGAACGCTTAAGACTCAAACCAAAATTAAGACCGATCGCTACCTATGGACGCTCGCTACCCGAGAACAAAGCAACATCAAGACCGAACGCCGCTTATATGAACGCTATAAGACAGAACACTAAGATCGATCACCATTAACCCTTACACCAATAGGACGAACGTTTGAAATCCTGGCCGAATGGTCAAAACTTAACACATGACCGACCAATACCGCATCTGCACTTAACCGCATAAATCAAAGCATGACCGAACGGTACTTAAATTACTTCTGACCGATCGGTACCAGATTAAATCCAAACCGATCGGTAAAGATACTCGTCACAAAAAAACGAACGGCTGCACAGTAGGAAGGAGACGAACGCTTGATCATAAAGGACGAACGGTCGTATGCTTGAACACTTGAGGCTAAGGATGACCGAACGTTCGTATGAAGGAACGCTTGATGCTGAAAAAATGCTGAAAAGAGACTGCCATCTCTTTGGAACGAACGAACCCAAGAAAAAACAGCCATCTAGGGTTTTAAACTAAACCCTGCAACTGTTAATCCTTGGACCAATTTCTCAGTCTTGCGCTTCGATGGAGAATCCAAAGAAGAAGAAGAAAACCAGTCAAAATCCTGAGGCAAAGTTCCAATTTGAGCTCAACTCATGTTCCAAGGCTAAGGACCTGCGAGGCGCCATATCCCTCTATGACGACGCCGTTTTGAACAATACGCGCCTCAACCAACACCACTTCAATGCCCTCCTCTACCTCTGCTCCAACTCCGTCGCCGACGACTTGCTCAAAACCACCGCACTCGATTACGGTTTCCGCGCCTTCCGCCACATGTCCTCTCTCGGCGTCGTTCCCAATGAGGCCTCCGTCACTGCCGTTGCGCGCCTCGCTGCGGCCAAGGGTGACGCCGATTATGCCTTCGAGTTGGTGAAGGGCATGGGCAAGTACAACAACGCTACCCCGAGGCTGCGAACCTACGATCCTGCGTTGTTCTGTTTCTGTGAAATGCTAGACGCGGATAAGGCCTACGAGGTGGAAGAGCACATGAATGGCGTTGGGGTGAGTTTGGAGGAGGCGGAACTCGCCGCGCTTTTGAAGGTGAGTGCGCGGAGTGGTAGAGCGGACAAGGTGTATGAGTATTTGCATAAGCTTAGAAGCTGTGTGAGGTGTGTTAGTGAGTCCACTGCAGTGGTTGTTGAGGAGTGGTTTTGTGGTGCCAAGGCCTCTGAGGTTGGTGAGGTGGAATTTGATGTGGGGCAGGTCAAAGAGGGGGTTTTGCGGAATGGGGGAGGGTGGCATGGTCAGGGATGGATTGGTAAAGGGGATTGGGCCGTCAACAGAACGAGTGTTGGTGCCGATGGACATTGTTGTTGTTGTGGGGAGCAATTGGTTTGTGTTGATATTGATGATTCGGAGACGGAGAAGTTTGCAGGGTCTGTTGCTGGCTTGGCCTTGGAACGAGAGGTCAAGGCCAATTTTAGTGAATTTCAGGTGTTGTTGATATCTCCATTCATTGCAATGCAACACAATTTTAAATGACATGAATGATGATATATTATTGTTAGAGTTTAGTTTCTGTGCTAGGTAGGTATCAATCAGGAATCTTGATAGGTATGACTTTTTAGGGGTGTTATTGTTAAAGTCAACAAACTTAATATGCATGACAATTTTTGATTGGATTACTTTCGTATACAAACCCTTCGCAATATTGCTGCATCCATTATTTACTCTTCTTGATATTGTTAGTCTAGCTATAATAGCTTGGTTTTGATACTTCTGGTTGATCCCTTACAGGCCTGGCTTGAAAAGCATGACTCTTATGAAGCTATAGTGGATGGAGCAAATGTTGGGCTCTACAAACAAAATTTTGCTGATGGTGGATTTAGCATTTCTCAGGTTGTATTCCTAAGTTATAGAGTTCCTTTAATTTTACTGTCTGAACAAGTTATGTATGTTTATTGCTCTTGCCTGATAATTTTGCTTGATTGCTTTTGCAGCTAATTGTGTTTGTTTTGTTGATTTTGTAATAGTGCAGCTTGATTGTGTTGTAAAAGAACTTTACAACCAGAGTGGGAATAAATGGCCGCTCGTTGTGCTGCACAATAAGCGCCTAAGAGGGCTAATGGAAAATCCTTCCAGCAGGAAACTGGTGGAGGAGTGGATGAATAATGGTGCACTGTATACAACTCCTAATGGGTCCAATGATGATTGGTAAATTTCCAAATAAATGTCCTAAACATTGCATTTGCTTTTCACTGTTAATCTTTGGACAACCATATCGTTTCTTGTTCTGTTTGACTCTTTATTTAAAACTTGAATTTATCATGTTATCTATGCAATATGTATAATCTTGTGTGGGACTTAATTCACATTCGATGTCCCGTATATGATATGTTTCTGCATTACACAGCTGAAGCTCTTGGTAAAACCAAAGTGGACGTAGACTTGAATAACTGAGAAGGTCTAAATGAAAGCTAAACTTTTTAAGTACTAAAATGTAAACGATTTTAACTTTTGGAGGTTCAAATATTTAATAGTTAATTTAGTCAAAATTCTTTGTTGTGTTTTTCATGAATATGTTATAACATTTTTATTTTCTGTTTGGCACTGATTCATATGTATTTTTAAAATTTAGTTTCAATCTGTTAAGTTTAATAACCCATTTACTTATATATTAATCTTTTGGGTTGCAGGTATTGGCTCTTTGCCGCAGTAAAACTTAGGTGTTTGCTTGTGACAAATGATGAAATGCGAGATCACATATTTGAACTCATAGGAAGTAACTTTTTTAACCAGTGGAAAGAAAGACATCAGGTAAGTTATTCATTTTTCTGGCTTTACTTACTTTAGCAATATACGAGTGAGTTGTTGCCTATTCACAATTTAAAATGGGTCTTCTATGGGATCTTTTTCCCTATAAATTTAATTTAAAATTTTATTATATCTGTGTCATGTTTGGGCACTTTTCTGAAATTGATTACTCCTAAGGTTAGTTCAGGAGATTTTTCATTTGGATATTATGTTTTGTGTTAATTAAATTTTATTGTACCTGTTTTATGTGGGATTGGGATTTTTCCGGGAGGGGTGTGTAGTTTTTGTGAAAAAAAGGTGATGCATAATTTTTAATTGTTTGTTATTCCCTTTAGGACATTTTCCTATGTTTGACATAGGAGTAGTTGATTCCGTTTCGAGCTTTTAAGGTTCTTCTGCGTATAGTTCAACATGTGATATGTAGGTTATTCAAGATTTATATGGCTTACCCTTCTTTTTCTTTACTAGTTATCTTGTTTTCTTTACAGGTTCACTACACTTTTATTAAAGGAAACCTAAAGCTTCAGATGCCTCCATCATATTCATTGGTTATCCAGGTAATGTTGGAGTGGCCACTCTATTACTGTTCCTTCTGGGATGCGCTTGCATTTTGTTCTGTGTGACAACTTAGTAGTTTTGATCTTTTGGTATTCGAGGGGAGATGGTAGGAAGTTAGGACTTAGGGACCCAAGATTGAGGACTGAGGGTAAAGGGATTCTATTGTGTTCTGTCAGTGTAAGCTTCAAAACATAAACGAATCACAGACGAAAGAAAAAACATAAGTGTAAAAGGGGCTGCTTTACTTTTCTGGAGCACAGCTCCTGCAGAGAATACACCTATACTGCAATGCCCTCTGCTTTAGATGAAGAAGAGAATAATCAAAACCCACCTCTCTCATTTAGCAAACTTCCCCTAAATAATTAATTTAATTCCTCTATACCTTCTGAACGGGACTCAATAACTAGTTCCCAGTGCCACCTCAATCATTTTCATTGGTGTTTGTGTATATCTTCCTACTATTTGTCCTGAGACAATTATTCTGGTTATTAACAAGAGATTTGTATTGTCATTTAATAAAGTGATGATTCAGTATATTCTTTTTAAACTTTTTTTTACCTCTAATGTTCATGAAGTTGTGCAAGCAACTTTGATCTCTGTCCTTCAGGGATCAGAGTGAGATCCTTTTTGTGATGACAATTGTATGTCTCCTACAATTGGTGTGGATGCAGATAAGTTATTCTTAATTAGTTTGATCTCCAAAATATCGGCATTTGTGCAAATAGTAATGCTTAATATATATTTTGTTTGCATTTTTGTTTGTTCATTTCTTAAGCATGGTATGTTTTCATTGTATTTATTGTTGATAAGCAGAGGGGTAACACTGGAATATACTTGCAAATGTTTGGTGAAATGGTGCTTGCTCTGACATCTGAGCAAGATACTCACGATTTATTTACTAGGGTATGGCTTAACTACATATGCTTCGGATACCCTTTCCATCTACCAAGGAATATAAAGATGCCTGAGCAGGAGCAGTAAACAAACCTACGGCGCAAAGATACCTTGGATGCTCTTTCTATCTACCCAATTGGCCAATGTGTGTGGGATGTGACACCCTTCCAAACCCATAGGAATTTCAAGATGCCTGAGCACGATTTTTCTACCCTTTTTTTATTATCAATTGCTTGTTTTTACCTCTTAATTAGTTTCATATTACAAAAATAGCGTAGAAACCGGTGAAGTTGTATGTTTGGAAATTGAAGTTGGATATCTGATGATTGTTATTAGTGAAACATTGTATAAGAGCATTGAGATTATTCACGTGGCATCTAAGCTGAGCTTGCAAACATAAAAATCCTAACTACTTCAGCATCCAAAATGTTTGTATACCATGCCTCGTCAAATTCAGAACTTTGTTTCTTGACTACTGTTTCTAAATGCTGTTCTTGAAATGTTTCAGGAATCGGAAAAAGGTTATTGGCATGTGCCGCTAGCACCGGGCACTAGCAGTGAGTCTTCGATATGTTGGCTCTGCATTACCCGGCCAAGTGGTCATGATGCTGTCGCTACTGTTTCCAATGGTGTAAGTAGCTGCTTGGATTCCCAAGTCGATGAAAACAATGCCACTTCTATCAGTGGTAAAAGAAAAGACAAGTCAAACTAACGGCAAGCCCGCGGAAAGATTTATCATGAAGGAGGAGACCTCTGTTGGGTCATCATCATTTCATTTAGCATTTGTAGAAATTATATGCCCATAAGGTGTTTGTAGAAATGATGAAAAACTGTCCGTAACGGTGAAATACTTGTTTAGTCATTTGGTATATTTTTATAAAAATTTAATCACATTACTTGATTGTTTCTTTTTTTCACTCACCATTTATTCCTCCATTCACTTCCCTTATGTTGTGAATTAAATTCAAAAAGATAGACACACTTCTGAAATACAATAACCGTGAAGGCCACGGTAAACCCCTGCATTTGCAGTTTTATACCCATCAACCGTTCCCTTGTACAGCCTTAGCTCACCGATCACCGCTAGCCAACCAATAGCAATACCAACTATACTATGATATTGTAATCCATGTTTTTTTTTTCTGCAGTCGTATATTGTGAGCTGCTATAAAAAAGAAAAAGAACAGAAAAAACCAGAATTGTTGTGTTTTCTTTGCGGAAGGATTACCAGAAAGCAACCATGGATGGTACGTCATCTCTGTTATACTGACTATGTTGTCTTTACTGGCATGTTAAATTGTTTTGCTTTAGGTCACATACCTTAAAATATGAAAAGGTTCAAATGTTTGGAAGATGAATAATGCTAATAAACTTTTGTGTGGGTTTCAGTCGATTCGCAGCCAACTATGGATGAAACAATTTTGGTTGGTGATGATTTAATGACCGGTCCTCCATCGCCTGTAGTACCACCGGAAATAGCCTCCCATGTCCTCCAAGGTGTTGATTTGTGTGATGGACTTCTCAGGAATCTATTTCTCTGTAAGTATCGTTTTCATTAACCAGGTGCAACTGTTCTTTCCCTTAATTCCTTTTCTTGCATAAAATTAGGGAACAATTTATTCAAGGTACACAATTTATTCGGCATCTTTGGTATTATTTTTGGAATGTTAGTTTGTTTTTTATATAGTTTGTAGTTGTATTTTCTGTTTTTCTTGTTGCGGTATAGTATGTATATATAAACATTTCCTTTAAGTGAATAAATGTAGTGAATTCTCCTGTCTTAATTTTAATACAGTTGTATAGAGAAGAAAGAACGTCTAAAATCCTAATAATTAATGTGTATAAAAAAGGTTTAATCCTTTTCGACATCCCTATTTGTGTAGCAATGTCTCAGATAGGTCCTCGTATTTATTTTTATCTCAATTAGGTCCCTACTTTTGTAAAATTGAGTCAATTGGAACCTTGCCGCTAATTTCAATAGACGGCGTTAAATTTATTGAGTCGTGGCACACTGACGAAGCAAATTTTAATGACGTGGACCAAAGTAGGAATAATATGATTCCCATACATTAGTAATGTGGAGATGCCATGTTGAGTAGGAATAAGGCAAGATTATAATATATAAACATGTCAATCTTTCTTACAAGATTTTATGAAATTGAGTTAGACACAAACCTACTTACTAAAATAGTATCAAAGTCATTTCAGATTCTATAGCAGTCAAGGTTTTTGAGACAATTATGCTACCGTTATTAGGCTCCTAGTGTAATAGAGTATTGTATTGTAGATTTTACATTGACTAAAAATAAAATTATATTATAATATATAAGTGACGTACAACTCGATTTTATGAAATTGAGTTGTGTTTAAATTCACTTACTAAAAACTAATAACTTTATAATTGTGACTCTTTGCCCTCAGAAATCACTTCATAATTTCTAAAGAACTATTGATCTTATTCCTTAAACTTCAACAATGAAGGGGATTAGTTTCCGTTTTTGGTTCATCCGAGAACAGTGCTTCTATATTTCTATCATATACATGTTTCTGTGTCTCGAATGTAATCTGCAATACTATATTTTCATAACCTGTTTAAAGATTTGGATATGTTTGAAGTACAGTCAGAATTGAATACACGAAGCAAATATAAGTATCCGCGCACGTGCTTCATATGATACTATCTACAGCAAAGTTCTTCAATCCGCAAATTCGTGAAATTAAACAATCATAAGCGCTAAAGCGACTCTTTAATTTGGCATCACAAATCATGTCAGCATATTAGCACCTATCATATTCAAACACAATTGTGCAGGAGAATTTAAAAATAAAATAAAGAGAGGAAAGCAGCAGCAGAAAAGAAGAATAAGAAGATGCGCAACCTGGTTGCTCCTGCAGTTTTGGCCATAGGAAATCGACCTTAGTGGAAAGACAAGCGCCAGAGGCAATTGCCACGGCGGTGACCGCAACCTGTGTGATGGCTGAAGAAACGGCGCTATGGACGGAGGCAGCTTTGGCAGCGGCGGCGATTACGTTATCGGAAGTAAGAACAGGAGAGAGAGACGTTGGAACAGCGATTTGGTCAAGCAAACATCGAAATCTGGAACGGTGAGGTTTGAAGGATCGGAATCTGCGAAGAAACGGAGATTGGTTCTGAGCTGCTAATGTAAGGACCGTGCGTCCATTTTAAAAGAAGAAGTGGGGAAGAGGGCGGCTGCACGTTCGTGTAGTGGTGGGAGAGGGGCTCCACGTCCAGCAAAGAAGTGGGCAGCAGCAGATGGTGGTGGGTCTCTCCACCTGGAAGTGCTCCAGCCATCATCAGGAACCTCCATCATCTCCTTCGTTAGTGGACGCTGCACTGAGGAGTGGAAGGGAACGGTTGTGGTTCTTCCAGCAGTGGAGTGTCCAGTTCCTCTTCCCTTAAAGGAAAGACTCCATGGATTCAAGGGGGCTGGGTTCTGCAGATTGGAAAGGTTGCTGCAAAAACATCTGTGAGAGGGTGAAGTGGGACCTGCTGAAGTGCAAGGAGGCCTTGGATTGCAAGTCTTGGGGGAGATTGATTCAAGAGGGGTGTTCGGTGCTGCATCTGGAGGAGTGAAAGGCTTGCTGCAAATCTGGGAGAGGAGAAGTAGAAAGCTTTTGGATTTGGAAGGAGATCAAGACACTGCATTTCAAGATTCAAGGAAGTCTTCAAGAGGTAAGGGGAGTTAGATCTTTTGTTTGATTGTTGAAATATACTGTATTTGATGCAAATCTGGGAAGAAGGGGATGAAAAATGGAGTTTCTGGGTTTTCTGGAAAATCTGGTGCGATTCTGCAGAATTCTGCAGAACGCGCGTACGTTCAATTTTTGGTGCGCCAAAATGGGACGTTCGTCCCATTCGCTCGACCAATTAGTGGTCAGCCAAATAGTATGAGCGTTCGGTTTTGGTGTTCTAAAGTATCGAGCGTTCGCTTTCGTCCTTAGGTAAAGTTAGAAATATATTAAACGTTCGGTTTTGTTATTATCATGTACGAGCACTAGCGTTCGTCTAAACAGTATTCCACCTCATAGCGATCTTCATATTAAACGTTCGGTTTTGATGTAATAGTAATGGTAAGCGTTCGGTCTTTACTTGGTGTTCTTAGGTTTGGATCTTAAACGGTCGGTCTTAGTGTTAGTAGCTTTCGGTCTTAATTTGGTATGATTAAGTGTTAATCTTGAGCGTCCGATATTGATCTGATATACTTAAGCTTATGATTTTAGCGTTCGGTCTTAAATTGATAGGTTTCAATCTTGAGTGTTCGGTCTCATACGATTGGGTCTATGTGCGTTCGTCCCAAACAGTGCTTACATATTGGGTTTCGTTGTATTTGGCTATGTGCGTTTGGTCTCATAGTATTGACTGTATGTGCGTTCGTCCAAACAGTATTTACATGTTCGGTTTTGTAGTATTTTTCTATATACTTTCGGTCTCTACGTATTTGATCTGTAAAGCGTTCGTCCAAACAGTGATTATTCGGTCTTATCATATTTGATCTGTACAACGTTCAACTAAACAGTGTTTATTCGGTCTCTTAGTATTGGATCTGTAAACCGTTCGTCCAAACAGTGATTATTCGGTCATATCATATTTGATCTCTGTAGCGTTCGTCTAAACAGTATTCGCAGTAATCTGATAGTGTTCGTCTTACTGAGCGTTCGTCCAAACAGTGTTCGTTGGATTCTGATAGTGCTCGGTATATTGTGCGTTCGTTCAAACAGTATTTACCTCACAGTATTCGGTCTCGTGGTAATTAGTCTATACACGTTCGTGCACACAGTATTCGATCTCATTACGTTTGGTCTGGTAGTGTTCGTCCAGACTGTTTGATCTTAGTGTTCGATTTCTTAGTAATCGTCCAAACAGTATTAAATCTGATAGTGTTCGGTCCTGATGTTGCTTGTTCTCAGGTAACGAGCGTCCATAAGTTGCTTTTGATCTTGATAATAATTGTTCTCAGGTGTCCTCAGGTAGCGAGCGTCAATAAGTGGTTACGAGCGTTCGGTCTTGGTGTTGCTTGTTCTCAGGTAGCGAGCGTCCGTAGGTAGTAGCGAGTGTTCGTATTAGTAGCGATCGGTCTTCGTAACGTTCGTTCAAAAAGTATTGAGAGTTAGATCTATATAGTGTTCGGCCTTATAGTGTCTAGTAAATAACGTTCGTCCAATAGCGTTCGGCGAATAGTGTTCGTCCAAGAGCGTCCAGATGAATAGTGTTCTGCAAATAGTGTTGGGTTCTAAGTTGAGTTTCTCTGGAATTGAATTATGTGTACAAATGTTTGGAATATATGCTGCGATGTGATGTATGTGAAAATATGAGAATGTATGAAATATGATAAATTACTGTGATAATATGATTATGAATGTAAAATGATGAATTTGAGTATGATTCGGACATCTCGGGGAGAGATGGATGAAAGTGGTTATGTGGGGGATTGTGGTTGTAACATCCCAAAAATACAGTAAACACCATATAGTAGAATTAATCACATTTAGTGATAAACCAAATCAGTCTTAATTAAAACGAAAGCACAGGTTCTGGCCGAACGGCCTTACAAGAAGATAAATAAGAATAAAGACGTTCGGCTTAATCATTCTTGACCGAACGGTTTACAAACCAACACCGAACGATCATAAAGAAACATAAAAACCAAAAACGGACGAACGTCCACATAACAAAATAAGAAAACACAGGCCGAGCGTCCTATTCTTCGGTCTTCACCTCGACTTCCACTAAATTCTCTTCCCCCAAGTATTGTTCTTCCAACGCCTCTTCCAACAAGGCATCTCCTTCTGCTCACATCCACACGGATGATCATTGCAAGGACAACGACGGACGTACAGATACAGGACAACGCAAGGAAAATACACAGGGTAAGCTTATATAATTTAATTCAATTAATAACATACAATCACATATACCAGCAATCAAATACATTCTAATAGACACTTCCATCAAAACCCTGATGCTAGACTGACTGTCCGGACTGTATGAATCTTGTGTAGCTACGACGTTCGTGCACCCAGGTGGAATAGCTGTAATTCTCATCAGCTGCCACCCGAGGTTAGTCCGTTCCGTCCAAGTTACAGTTATGGACTAGGACCTCCTGTCATTCCCACACATGACATACTCCTCTCTACTTGAGAACGAGCACTCACGGAATATCAGGATGAATCGACAGCTTAGCATTGCCACATTCATACTTTACAAATCTCAACTTTCATCCAAGAGTCGTTCCTCCCTGGAACGCTCGTTCAAAATCCACAACCATAATTTCATTTCTTATACCGTTCGCACATTACAGTTTTCCACATTAATATCAATTCAATCTTTCGTTCCTCTTTCATAAAATGACGAGCGTTCAGTCCTTTTCAAGATAAGGACGAACGTTAACACGATACATAGGAATCCTCGTTTCTGAACAGAAGGAAACGAATACCTTTCCAATGACGGACGTTGTGACAACTTGAATCAGTTAAATGAACTGATCCTAGAACATTTCATATGATACTTAGAATAATTTAAGTACAATAACTATAGATCGAATCCAAATGAATAGAGACACCACAAGGTGTTTAAATACTTATACAGAGTATGATTTAATCAAAGAGACTAACTGCCAGTCAATGACCGAACGCGGTAATGGATATTTATTGAAGTTTTGGACGAACGCTATTTCTCTCGTTTGTCAATTAAAGGAAAGAACGAGCGTTCGGTATAAGACCGAGCGCCACTCATAACGTACGCTTTAGGTCGAGACCCATCGCTGATTCAAAATTATAGAAAAAAGGATTTATATATGGCGAGATGGGAAAGTTATGTTTTTAACAGAATGACTAAGTGTCCGAATGTATACTTTTAAGCTTCTCAATTTCTCACACAACACTCAGGATATCTACGTTTGGCCGAACGCTCGAACGTAAGACTAATATAAGAGGGCGTTCGTCCTCTGCTGGAATCCTTTCCAAATGAAAGAATTCCATTTTAACCAGTTTACTAGAAAACCGAACGGTAGAGGACCGTTCGATGACGAACGTACATAATCATAGTCAGAAGTTCATATTCAAATTTTGCAACTATTTTTAACTTAAGTTTTTCAACATACCAGTTCATACTTTTATTCTTCACATCAAATATCAATTTTTAGACTTTATAGCATCCACATTAATAATTCATACTTCGAATTAATAACTCATTTTCACATTTATACAAATCAAACATCATTATACAGATCAACCAGCATAGACCATATTCATTCAAATCAAACAGCGATCGTTCATACAAAACACAACATACGAATTAAATCAAATAAGCTTCCCTTACCTGGATTTTGTCAGCAAATTGTCCTAAACGCAAGATTTGGAGCTCGTCCAACTAACGTTTTCTACCCTCAACGGTCACTTAATTCTTTCAAACTAGAACAATTTACAGAACCAAGATTTTGATTCAGACACAGTGTGATGGCAACCCCTTTAGGGACTTTCCATCTAAAGAAGTATCAACTTTACTCTAAGACCAAGAAAGGGAAGTTGAATAAAGGACTTAATATTTTCTTTCTAAGTCTTAGAATGTTCTCTTTAACTAAATACATTTACCTTGTTTTGTAAGTCACTAATAAGAGTGGAAAACCATAGCCAATCAACCAAAGAAGCTTGGTGAACTAAGGGAAGCAAAGGAGGTAAAGAAAGGAAGAAAGGAAGTGCTTTTTGGATTGGAAAAGCAAAGCTGATATACAACATTCGGCCAACCAAGCAAACCAGCGTTTCCACTTTCTTTTAAAGCATGTTTTCAATGTTTACCGTATGGAACATGTGGCCAGCTGTATAGCTTCTCCTGCACACTTCTTATAGAGCTTCATGTACATTGCTAATATGTCCAGTAGCTTGCTAGGCAAGTTTCTCTTCATCTATAAAAGAGAAGCCAAATCACTTGTAAATGTAACTTGAGTTTGATAATGAAATGCTGCTGAAATCCAGCCATTCTCTCAAGTTCATTGCTTAAAGCTATTTTAGCTTGTCTTCCTCTAGCTCCCTTCCCCGTTGGAAGGCCATCTGAGTTAGAACTCTACCTCACACACACATCCAAACACTGTCACGCATTTTGACAAACACCTTGCATGCGCCGAACTCCTTCAAACCATTCTTCATTCCGCTGCGTCATTCTGTCCAAGGAGCCGCTCCAGTATTGAACGTGGATGCTGCTTCCATCATTTGGCATCAAGAGCCAGTCGTTTCAGTCACGCTTCAAGAGCTAAGTGTCTCGTATCCATTCCTCTGTTTTTTTTTTCCGTCTTGTGCTGTTCATATATGTCACTGTTCCATTTTGTTTTTCTGGTTTGATTCTGTGTTTGAGTGAATGTTTGATTCTATTCACTGTTCGTTAGTGCTTGTTTTCCATTTTAATCGGTGCAACTTCTTTAATTTTCGTTTGAATCCAGCTTAATCATCATTCCAAGTTTTGTCCAGTTTTGTGCAAGTGTTTGCTGTTTTTCACTGTCTAATTGGTTTACTTCTGTTCCAGCATTATCTCTTGTTGTTTAAGTGTGTTCAATGCATTTGCTAGCTCTATGTTGATCATATAAAGCAATGGCAACATGTCCAGCTTTGATCATTTGAGCCAATTAGCATTGCAAATATTGATTCCAGTAGAAAAATCTGCATAAAACATCATTTCTGGATTAATTTGATATCAGCTGATGCAGTCCCGATTTCTTTATTTTCAAGCTTTGTACAAGTTTGTTTACTGTTTTTACATGTGTTTGAAGTGATAGCAACTCCTAATAATCACAGAATTGAAAAATGAGTGGTTGAGTTGCTTGAAATCTGGTTTCACATCACTGTTACTGTTTTATCCAAGCTTCTGCACCGTGCTTGACTTCTTTGATGTGTCTTAGGTGTTTAAAGTTCCTCTAGCTGATACTCTACAATTAGATCTAGTTGTTTAGGACCTTTCTTGCATGATTGTTGATTCATCCAGCTTTGACTCTGTTGCATTTTAATTTCTGGTGCAGTTTTGTCCAATTTTTCTGCATATTTTGGCAACTATTAGAGTGATTTTGAGAATCTGTGTGCCTCTGTGGTGTTGGATTGTTTGTGCAAGAATACTTGACCATTTCAAACTTGTTGTTACTGTTCAAATGGTAATTTTCCAGCCTTTGTATCAAATCACAGTTTTAGTCATCAAATTTGGTTAAATTTGAAAGTACACCAGTCAAAACTGTTATGGATTTTGCTGTGGCTGTTTAAGTGTTTCAACATATTCCATTTGATGATACAAACTTGTTTGAAGTGGCATTTGAGCATTTGAATCACTGCTGTTCTTTTTCACCACTACAGTTTCCAATTTTTTTTTGCCAAATTTCTAATTCTGGTGCAGTTTTTGTGCATTTATTCTGCATAAGTCACAACTGCCACTGCCAATTGCTGCCTCCCCTTGTTTCTGTGCATTGTGACTGTTTGAACAAGAATGTTGGGTCATCATCATTTCATTTAGCATTTGTAGAAATTATATGCCCATAAGGTGTTTGTAGAAATGATGAAAAACTGTCCGTAACGGTGAAATACTTGTTTAGTCATTTGGTATATTTTTATAAAAATTTAATCACATTACTTGGGTTGTTTCTTTTTTTCACTCACCATTTATTCCTCCATTCACTTCCCTTATGTTGTGAATTAAATTCAAAAAGATAGACACACTTCTGAAATACAATAACCGTGAAGGCCACGGTAAACCCCTGCATTTGCAGTTTTATACCCATCAACCGTTCCCTTGTACAGCCTTAGCTCACCGATCACCGCTAGCCAACCAATAGCAATACCAACTATACTATGATATTGTAATCCGTGTTTTTTTTTTTCTGCAGTCGTATATTGTGAGCTGCTATAAAAAAGAAAAAGAACAGAAAAAACCAGAATTGTTGTGTTTTCTTTGCGGAAGGATTACCAGAAAGCAACCATGGATGGTACGTCATCTCTGTTATACTGACTATGTTGTCTTTACTGGCATGTTAAATTGTTTTGCTTTAGGTCACATACCTTAAAATATGAAAAGGTTCAAATGTTTGGAAGATGAATAGTGCTAATAAACTTTTGTGTGGGTTTCAGTCGATTCGCAGCCAACTATGGATGAAACAATTTTGGTTGGTGATGATTTAATGACCGGTCCTCCATCGCCTGTAGTACCACCGGAAATAGCCTCCCATGTCCTCCAAGGTGTTGATTTGTGTGATGGACTTCTCAGGAATCTATTTCTCTGTAAGTATCGTTTTCATTAACCAGGTGCAACTGTTCTTTCCCTTGATTCCTTTTCTTGCATAAAATTAGGGAACAATTTATTCAAGGTACACAATTTATTCGGCATCTTTGGTATTATTTTTGGAATGTTAGTTTGTTTTTTATATAGTTTGTAGTTGTATTTTCTGTTTTTCTTGTTGCGGTATAGTATGTATATATAAACATTTCCTTTAAGTGAATAAATGTAGTGAATTCTCCTGTCTTAATTTTAATACAGTTGTATAGAGAAGAAAGAACGTCTAAAATCCTAATAATTAATGTGTATAAAAAAGGTTTAATCCTTTTCGACATCCCTATTTGTGTAGCAATGTCTCAGATAGGTCTTCGTATTTATTTTTTATCTCAATTAGGTCCCTATTTTTGTAAAATTGAGTCAATTGGAACCTTGCCGTTAATTTCAATAGACGGCGTTAAATTTATTGAGTCGTGGCACGCTGACGAAGCAAATTTTAATGACGTGGATCAAATTCATTTGCACGTGGACCTACAGCACCGTCGAGTACTCTCCTTCTCTCCCCTCCTCCTCTCCCCCTCCCCCTCCCCCCGCCTTCGTCTTTCTCATCGATCTTTCCTCCCCCGACGACCAACTGCTCTCCCTCGAGAAGGACCTCCTCCTCCTCCACCACCACTTCCCCGATCACGCCCTCATCGCTCTCCTCACCTTCGATTCCATGGTCTATCTCCACCATCTCGCCTCTTCCCCCTGTTCCTCCCTCCAACTCTTTCACGGCAGCCGCCATCTCTCCTCCAATCAGGTATTTCACTCTACTACACTTATTATTCTTACTTCTTCTGATTCAATCCCCGCTTTCTTTTACACTCAATCCACTTCATTCGATCATCAACTGACTTTATTCAGTTTTCCTTAATCTCTCCCTCAGATCCGCCAGTTCCTCAACATCGGCCGCCCCCACCCGCTGCATCACGGACACACCCCAAAACAGGATTTTCTGTTGCCATTTTTCGAATTTGAATTCTCCATCACTTCTGCAATTGAAGATGTAAGTAATCAGAGAAAACGAGGAAGAGAGAACCAGAAAGAAAAGACTGAAAAGAATTGTATTATTGAAAATTACAGAAAATACAACAAAGCAAATGTATTTATACAGAAAAAAAAGAAACAACTACTAAAAATGAATCGCAGACCAAGCGACTTCCTAGACCGATCGTCCTAGAGAGGAGACGATCGGTAGTGAGAAGACAATTGAATCTAACGAGCGGTAAGACCGATCGTCCAAGAGTAGATGTCGAGCGGTACGAGCGACAGAGCAGATGACGAGCATACCTGTCGAGCGACAGGCTCGATGACGAGCGTACCTATCGAGCGGTACGAGCGACAGGCTCGATGACGAGCGTACCTGTCGAGCGGTACGAGAGCGGTACGAGAGCGGTACGACCGAGCGTAAAGGACGATCGGTAAGTAAAAGATCTCTATCAAACCGATCGTCCTACAGTATGGACCAAGACGAGCGTTAAGGACGAGCAGCAACAATAAAATTTCAATCATCCGAGCGTTAAGGACGAGCGGCAACAATAAGATCTCTGTCAGAAGACATCCATTCCACATTCTACTCCACCTCCGCCACTCGCCCTCCAAGGTGCACCGGCACTGCCATTTCCGTCGCCCTCGGACTTCTAGAGTCTTGCCTTGTCACCACAGGCTCCAGGATCATGCTCTTCACCTCCGGACCTGCCACTATCGGACCTGGAATCGTTGTTGATTCTGATCTCCGCCAACCCATCAGAACCCACCATCACATCTTCAACAACCAAGTCAGACACCACGCCAACTCGTGCTCTTTCTATAACCAACTCTCCAAGAGGCTATCTAATGCGTCTGTTATTCTTGATCTCTTTGCCTGTTCGCTCGACCAAGTTGGGGCCGCCGAGCTTCGACAACCTGTTGAGCAGTCTGGTGGATTCATGATTCTCTCCGAATCTTTTGAATCCGATCAGTTCAAGAAATGTCTCGGGCATATGTTCAAGTCTCCCATGGAATCGAAGGTGAGGAGAGCGACGAGGGCGTGATCGGGGAAGTGGTAGTGGAGGAGGAGGAGGAGGAGGAAAGATCGATGAGAAAGACGAAGGCGGGGGGAGGGGGAGGGGGAGAGGAGGAGGGGAGAGAAGGAGAGTACTCGACGGTACTGTAGGTCCACGTGCAAATGAATTTGATCCACGTCATTAAAATTTGCTTCGTCAGCGTGCCACGACTCAATAAATTTAACGCCGTCTATTGAAATTAACGGCAAGGTTCCAATTGACTCAATTTTACAAAAATAGAGACCTAATTGAGATAAAAATAAATACGAGGACCTATTTGAGACAACCCTACACAAATAGGGATGTCCGAAAGGATTAAACCTATAAAAAATAAGGAAATTAATGGCGCAAAAAGAAAATAAGAGTAATTTATTTATATACTTGGTTTTTTTTGTAGTTTAATTCTAGTAACATATTATATTCTGGAAATTGAACTTGTATCGTAAGATTTACTTTTAAGAAAAATAACCCTTAGATCTACGTTTTTATTTTCATTTGATAGTTCTAAGTAGATGCAATGACATGCATTAAGCAGTTATTTTGCTTCGTTGTTTTGTAATTAGGATTAGGGTTATGTAGGAACGTGAGTCACTTGATTTTTTTCCGACCTTGTAAAAAAAGTGGGTACACTTTTTTGGTATGCCCAGATTGGAGAAGTTAAAGGACTAAAACTTCAACAAGGTTCAGTAACAGTGCAGTATGTTAACGAGATAATTGTTTTTAATATTAGATGTTTGTCTATTGCAGCCTTTTTTATCTGAACGTTTTATGAGCTTTATTATATCTTGCAGGCTTGCAAATCAATGACATTGAACCATTTTGTCAAGATGAAATTGCTTTATATAAGCAATGTGCTGAACGAAGGGTGAGAACATTGTTATCAGATATCATTTATGAATATTCATTTATTTTTCTTCCTCCTTACTCCATCTCTTCCATTTTACCACTAAATCATATGTAATTTTCTTTGAATGATCTTTAATACGTGTAGTATTTTGTTAGGTTTCCTATAAAGAAACCTAATCGATGTCCCTCTCAACACACAAGAACAGCCAAAAATACTGTATAACCTCCGAAATATTATTGAACAGAGAAAGAATACAAGAAGAGTCAAAGTATGGGAGCCCAACAGGAAATAACTATCCTGCTCAGACAAACAATAACGAATCCAAAAGCTCTCTCTCCAACTACCAAACTCCTATTTATACAATAACATTCCCGCCCTTTATCTAACTGTAAAACAGTTAGATAACTAACGTTTCTTTCTTCTCTCATACACCAATAACCTCCTATCATTACTCCCCCCCTTTTCAGCAACCTTGTCCCCAAGGTTGAACTCAGGATATTGATCCTGAATAGTTGCTACATCTTCCCATGTAGCTCCCTCCTTACCTCCTTGCTGCCACTCGATCAAAACTTGATGTAATACCTCCCCTGCTTGTTGTATTTGCCTCTGATCCAGTACATGTATGGGCCAGAAGTTCGGTCCCTCAACTTGTAACTCCTCAGGCAACTCCTTTTCTACCCTTCTGTCCCCCACCGCTTTCTTTAATTGTGAAACGTGGAATACCGAGTGAATTCTGGCTGTTTCTGGTAGCTTTAGCCTAAATGCCACTTGTCCCACTCATTGAAGGAAGATTGGAGGTCATAGAAATCTCCATGGGAGGACTGGAGGCAGCAGTCCAGGAACTGGTGAAGGTGATGGGAGAGCGAGGTCGACGACATGAGGGAAATCCTGATGGAAGTCAGGGTTCTGTCAACGGGAGAAGGAATGAGGAGGACGAGAGAGAAGGCAGCGGGCTAGATGGGGGTACCCGAGAGGAGCAACCGTATTGGAGGAGAAGGGTAGACTTACCCCTCTTCGAAGGCAGCGATCCTTTGAATTGGATCTATAGAGCGGACAAATTCTTTGAACTGCAAGGAGTGCCGGAGGAAGAAAAGCTGCGCCTAGCCTACATCAGCATGGAGGGAATCGCGGGACACTGGTTCAGGTTTTGGAGGGAGAAGGCCATGAACAGCTCGTGGGCCGGATTAAAGGAGTCGTTGGTGAACCGTTTCGGAGGCAGAAGCCGGGGAACGATCTTCGAGAGACTGGCGGCCTGTAAACAATCAGGGACCGTGGAAGAATACATCCAAGAATTCGAAGTGTTGGTCGGCCAAGCAGAAAAAATACCTGACGCACAGCTGATGGGATACTTCATGGCAGGATTGCAGGAGGGGATCCGTAATCAACTCCGATTGCTTGACCCGAGGGAATTGATGGACGTAATGAGACTACCAAAGGACGTGGAAGAGTTCCAAGGGGGCGTAAAGGCTTGAGGAGGAATCATAAGCAAGAGCCAGACGTGGGGAAAACCGAGCGGTTCAGTAATGAGGATGAACGCCAGTCGGCATAATCAGAATCGAACGGGAATCGCAGAGAGGGGGCAGACAGGAGGAAAGGAAGGGATCCCGAGGCGAGAAGGAGAACGAACGTTCTCAAACAACCAAGAAAGGAACGTGCGGGATTTACCGTACGCTGAATATGTCAAACGAAGGGAAGAAGGGAGGTGTTTCAGGTGTGGGGGATCGTTCGGTCCAGGCCATCGTTGTCCGGAAAGGAGTCTTGGGATGCTGATACTGGCCGAAGACGAGGAATCAAGCGGGGAAGAAGAAGCTGAGACCGAACTCGACCAAATGGAGCTATCGGCATTCTCGGCAGGAGGGCTCACCCAGCCCAGAACGATGAAATTGCATGGACAGATAGGAACGAAACAGGTACTGATTTTGATTGACAGTGGCGCCAGCCACAACTTCATAAGGAAAGAATTGGTAGAGGAACTGGCACTACCCCTAGTAGATACACCACCCTATAGGGTGAGTTTGGGAGATGGTCAGAGAAAGGAGACGAGGGGTTGTTGTGAAGAAGTAATGATTCGCATGGGAGAAGCGGTGATCACCGAACGGTTCCACCTATTTGAACTGGGCGGAGTTGACGTGATACTGGGGGTAGAATGGCTGGCTAAGCTGGGAGAAGTAACATTAAACTGGGGCACGCTAACCATGGTGTTCGGTCAAGCAGGGAGGAACGTGACCATTAAAGGAGATCCTACTTTAACTCGGAGAGTGGTGGAACTCGAAGCATTGTTCAAAATGAAAGAAGTAGAGGTCTGGTTGCTAGTGTGGGAGCTTGGGGAGACAGAAAAGGACGAGGAAAGAAAACCGTATGGTCAGAGAGAAGGACCGTTCGGTCCGGAGATGACAAAGAAGCAGACGCATGACATGACTCGAATTTTGGATCAGCACGCGAGCGTATTTCACGAACCGAGCGGACTCCCGCCAGATAGGGGCATGGTTCATCAAATTCCATTAAAAGAGGGTACGGATCCCGTGAATGTAAGGCCGTACCGTTACCCCCATGTGATGAAGGGGGAGATTGAGAAACAGGTGGCCGAAATGCTAAAAACGGGCGTCATAAGGTCGAGTAACAGTCCATATTCGAGTCCGGTAATATTAGTGAAGAAGAAGGATGGCAGCTGGAGATTTTGTGTGGATTATAGGGCCCTTAACCGAGCCACGGTACCCGATAAATTCCCTATCCCACTGATAGAGGAATTGTTAGACGAACTGAGAGGGGCCAAATATTTCTCGAAGGTGGATTTGAAGTCAGGCTACCACCAGATCCGAATGGGAGATGGAGACATAGAGAAAACGGCCTTCCGGACGCACCAGGGTCACTACGAATTCATGGTTATGCCGTTCGGCCTCACCAATGCACCAGCCACATTCCAGAGTGCAATGAACAGCCTGCTGCAGCCTTACTTGCGGAAATTCGTACTGGTGTTCTTTGATGATATTTGGTGTATAGTCGATCCTGGGAGGAGCGCTTAGAGCATGTGGGGACGGTGCTAAGGGAACTCGTGACCAATAGGTGGGTGGCCAACCGAAAGAAATGTGAGTTCGGCAAAACTTAAATAGGATATTTGGGTCATCGGGTATCCGCGAGGGGTGTAGAAATGGACGAAGACAAAGTAAGGGTCGTGATAGACTGGGAAAAACCTAAGACGGTGAAGGCCTTGAGGGGATTTCTGGGGTTGACAGGATACTATAGGAGGTTTGTGAAGGATTATGGGAAGATTGCCAAACCCTTGACCGACCTTCTTAAAAAGGGGGAGTTTGCATGGACGGAGCAAGCCGAGGAAGCTATGTCAAGGTTAAAGAAGGCCATCACTACTGCACCGGTGCTGGTTCTACCTGATTTTGACCAGCCTTTCCACATTAAGTGTGATGCATCGGGAAGAGGGATAGGAGCGGTACTCATGCAAGGAAAGAAACCCATAGCTTTCTTTAGTAAAGCGTTATCCGAGGCGTCACTGAGTAAATCGATATATGAGAAGGAATTAATGGCATTGGTTTTAGCCATACAACACTGGAGGCCCTACCTCTTGGGACAACGGTTTGTGGTTCACACCGATCAAAGGAGCCTGAAGTACCTTTTGGAGCAGCGTATCACCACTCAGAATCAGCAGAATTGGATTGCGAAGCTCCTGGGTTATGACTTTGAAATTGTGTACAAATCAGGTGTCACCAACAATGTAGCAGACGCCCTATCACGGAAGGAAGAGGATGATCCGCAGGAAGAAAAGGAATTGAGGGTTGTGGCCCGACCTTACTGGCAAGACTTCAGGGAGATTCTGGAAGAAGTTGAGGTAGATGAAGAATTAAAGAAGGTGATAGAAGATTTGAGAAAAGATCCCAACTCACATCCCTCGTTCACTCTAGAACACGAGAGGTTACACTATAAGGGGAGGCTTGTGCTGTCTGGCCGATCGGCCTGGGTACCCAAGTTGATAGCCGAGTTTCATACCACGCAAACAGGAGGACACTCAGGGGTATATCGGACTTATCGCAAGGTGGCGCAATCTCTTTATTGTGTTGGGCAGTACTAACTGTCCATTAATCAAAACCAGCTTTCCTTCCAAACCAACTCTTTGAGCAGCATCAGTAGCAGTGCTTCCAGCTTTTAACCTCAAAATTTCACCATGAGGCCAACAAATAATTACCACTTCCCCAAGAGAACCGTGAAGATCATAAAACTTTGAGTCGTATTTTGTTTGCTTGACACTTACTTCAGAGCGCAATTGCTCTTCCCAGGAAAGCATTGTTCTCAAAAGCTTCACCTAAAGGATGAATTACATACACAATCACCGAAACATTCATCTACATTCACAAATCTACTGGAATGAATAACAAGGTGAAAATAAAATATCAACTTTTCAAGAAAATAATTGCATTTATATAATTTGATTGGCAATGAAAACAAAGGAAAGCAAACAAAAGAAATCTCCATTTGCACAATCTGTGTAAGAGAGGTAAGATGGTTGCCAAATACCTTGTTATTGATGCCGGCTTCAGCAGAAGCTGATGCAACCAAGTCAAATTTTGAGTGAGATGTTATCCAGTTAACTTGTCTGCCCTCAAACACGGCCGCCACAACAGCCCAATATTCAGATTCTTCTTGCTCAGTAAAATTGATAACTTGGATGAAAGTTGGGAGTAGTCTCCCAAATTGATCTTGCTGCGAATGATGCAAATAATAATATAAAATTCTTCAGTACAGCAGTCTGCGTTTGCAAACCCACTGTAGTTCTAAGAAAATCAGTAATGAAAGAAATCAACATTACATAAATATATTGTTTTTTCTACATCTTCAATATAAAAAAGTTTTACATTCTCATGTAATCATGTGCAACAACTTCACTAAATCAGTTTCCTCACAATGCAAAGTAAATTCTAGATTATGATCAAAATTTTGAAAACAATTATTTTATCCATCACGTGGCATTCGAAACATCAGAGACTAAATATCATATTTATCTTTAACACTAGAAATACGATAAAGAATGACATAAATGATGAAAAATTAAAAAATGTGACCGATTAATATGGATACAGAGAAATAACAAGATATCATCAGAACGGTAACTATTATTTATGTTCCGGAATATAATGCTAGTTGTATAATTCATTTGATTTTAATATTTTTCTGCACTACCTGAGGACATAATGTTTCCGAAAAGTATCCGTTCCTTATGTTTTATCGAGCATTTAGTCAACACAGGAGAATGAGCTCTAACACAAATTTGCTGTTCCTCACTCATGTGTGTGTGTGACTACAACATTACATTAATATAATTGAGCACTCTCAAAGCAAAAGAAACATATTTACTAATAGAAGACCTGTAGAACAGCAAAGCATAAATCTTCCAGTTCAGCTTTCAAGGCCCACAGTCCCAATCTTGAAGCAAGTGAACACCAAATGATTAAGGTCTCCTCAGCAACAGCTTGAGCTTTTTGCAATGGTAGAGCATGACTGAAAAGAGAGATAGTGTCACACAATAAAAATGACCTATGAAACATAACTTATAATCCTTTTAGCAAAAAAAGTCAAAAGGCCCCATGTGGCTTAAGTATGCTGGTTGAAGACAACTACTATCGCAGGGAAGTAAAAACTCACTACTAAAAACCATGAAGAATTGAGAAGGCTATAGTACTAAAATAAATTTTATTTCATCTTCAAATAATAATAGATCTGAAATAAAGGGCCAGAAAAGGGAAAATAAAAAAGACCAACAATAATTGAGTATAAAAGAAAAGAAGTTAAGATGCCCAGAGTAAGTACATTGTTCTCATGTTGTGAAGGCGATCTGCAAGCTTGATGAGCACAACACGTGGATCATCAACCATTCCCAAAAGCATTACTCGTAAATTACTTGCCTAACAGATTTTGAATGTAACATATCAGAAAAGTATGCTGCTAATTCCACCACCCACTACCACGTTTTACAAATTTCAGAATGCATATAGTTTCAGTATTGTCTAGACCAACTACCAAATGCATTACATTGATAGATACAAAAGATTGTTTTATTGGCCTGTATTTTGGAAGCTTAGTTTTGTAAAGTGAAACGGATTATGCACAAAATTGGCCAACCTCAAGCTTCTATAGGAATAAGTATTAAATATATATTACAAAGAAAGATGATGATATGATACATTTTTCTCTTCACAATTAATCCTTGTATTGTTTAAAAACCATCTCAGGCATCCATTGTTTTCAGCATATTTTGATATTGATGATTAACATGATACCAAAGTAAACTTGAAAGTCTCGGGCTAATTGATGCACACGTCAAAGGCAGATTATGTACCTCTTCTTGGCCAAGCACACCCTGGTTTACACTTACCCTCCTATGTCTCCGTAATAGCTGCAAAAGATAATGCAGTTATTCCTTATGGTAATAAAGGAAAACAGAAACAGTCTCCAGATTTGTTAGGAGAATTGAGCTTCTAATCCACAAATACAATGAAATAGAAGAATATGCCACTAAACTCTTTCGGTATTAGACCATACATCTGCATTAGTTATGAGATAGGTGTTAGAGATTAAGATTTCTAAAAACTTGAGATATTAGGTGCATTGAAAATGGTTTACAGTTTCATAGTAACTTGCAATGAAATTTGTTTCTATTACGAAAAATGGAGCAGCTGATAGAGACATTAATACCATGTCCAAGACCAATACGAGCCAAAAGCTTTAGAATCAGTTTGTCAGATGAACGCATAAGAAGACTTCTATATCTATATTTCAATCAAGTTGTGTAAATTGAATTCTAAAATCTAGCAAGATAACTATTATGTGCCTTCCACCTTCTTCAATGTGAGAACCTGATAATTAATACACTAACCCCTTCTCTGATCAACACTATTAATGCACCTGGACACGTCAAAATCCACTCACATTCCCACTGCATGTGTCTGCCAAGTGTCACAGTTGTAGCACTCTGAGGACGTTAGTGGAAGACAAGTGGTGTGGAGAGAATGGGAGTTAGTTCCGTGCAGGAAGGAAGTGAATTTTCAGAAAAACTCTTCCCATTCTCTGCATGCAATCACCCTCTTCCTCACGAAACTCTAGCCTTCTTCACCTCTGCATTTTCTCTGCACTCTTCCATCTTCTCTCTAAGATAACTCACTATCAATTCCTCCAATCCTATTTCAGACACCGTAGAAACCTACCCTGCACTGTGAGCATCATTTTGATCCGAACAGAAACTGAGAACTGAACTGGTAAGTTCTCGTATCTGCAACTTTGTCCATTTAGTTCATGCAAACCAAGATTTTTGGTTGCATGTGTAAGTTAGAAGTCTGATCTGTTAATGATTTTGGTGTATTAGATAAAGTGGAAGTGGTTGAGTGAATTTCTGGATAGGAAGCCGTGAGTGGTCGAGATAAATTCTAAGCATTTGGAAGTGCAGTGTTAGACCAGGTAAGGGAAGCTTTAGTAATTTAATTTAATATATGTTTGATCTGTATGACAGTAATGAATTGTGATGGATGTCTGAAATGTAGGCAATATATGAATTTTGAATATTCGTGAATGAGCAGAATTGAAATGTATGTATATCAGGAATGTTGTGTGAAATTATGCAGTGAATGAGATGTATGAGTTGTAATGTGATTGATTTCTGCATAATTTGGAATGATAATGATCTGAACTGTATGTTGATGATGATATGTTTGAAACTGGAAAATGGAAGATTCTGTGTTGAGGAAATGATAATATGAATTCTGTAATGTATGAGAATTATGTTGAGAATAAATCCTAAGTTATGGTTCGTATGAAAACTGTGAAGTTAATATGAATGAAAAATCTGGAAATCTTATCTTTTCTGATTGATCATGTACGCTCGTTATCGAACGGTCTTACACCGTTCGGTTTCCCTGGAACATCACTTAGAATAAGAATTCTTTCATTTGGAAAGGACTCTGATTAAGAACGAGCGTTATTGGTGTCAAGAGTTAGGTGTGAGCGTTCGGCTTAGCCTAGTGTGTCCAACAATTAAAAATAAAGTGAAGTGTAGTTAGGACGCTCGGTTTTGTTTACCAGCGTTCGTCATAAGCAGCGCTTAGTATTATACTGAGCGTTCGTCCAAATGAACTCTCGATCTTAGATTGAGCGTTCGTCATCGTTAGCGTTCGGTCTGATACCGAACGATCGTTCAAATGCGCGTTCGTTCTATTTGATGCCCGGTCATTGACCTAGCGTTCGTCCTAAGGAGAGTTCGGTTTATACTGAACGCTCGTCCTTATCATTGCTTCGTGAGCGAACTTCAATAGTGTTCGTTCAATTTAATAATTAACGTTCGGTCTTTGACTGGCAGTGCTCGCTTCCGAATTTATTAATACTCTGATTATTTATTTGGATTCACTTAAACAGTGATGGTCTTTTTATTTAACCTCAAGTCCTTATACTTAGAATTTTCCTAAGTATTATTCTGATATTTTAAACTCAATCTCAGTTATCTTACTCCTTTGTCTTAACGTCCGTGAATGGGTAATGGTTCGTTTCTTTTGTTCAGGAACGAGGTTGCAGTGTACTGTAATTCGTTTGTCTTTGTTTATTAAAAGATGGACGTACTTTAAATTAAGAGAGTGGAACATAGAACGAAAATGTGAATAAGAGAACCGGTTAATATGTGCGAATGGTATTTGAATGAACCTTATTGAATTGAATTGTGAATGAGCGTTCCAAGGAGGAACGTCTCCATGATGTGAATGTGAGAAGTTATGTAGTATGACCATGGTAAAGCTGCTGATGGCTGTTCATCCTGATATTCCGTGAGTGCTCATCCTCATGTAGAGGGGAGTAGGTCACGTGTGGGAATGGCAGGAGGCCCTAGTCCTACTGAGTACTTTGGACTGATAGGGTTAACCTCGGGTGGCAGCTGTTGAGGGCATCCCAGTTACTACACCACCCGGGTGCAAGAACGCCTGTAGATACATGGATCATACAGTCCGGACAGTCTTTAATTATGAGAATTTGGATGAGTTACTGTATGCGTGGATATGTGTTTAATATTGTATGAATTGTATGACTGATTTTATATGTTAAATTATGTTGATTATATTGAATTAAATTACCTAAGCTTACCCTTGCAAATTTCCTTGTGTTGTCTACTGTTCTGTATGTCCGTCTTGTCAATGCAATGATCATCCGTTGTGGATGTGAGCAGATGGTGAGGCACCCCTTGAAACCATGCTGGAAGAAGAAAATTTGGAGGATGCCAACCTTGTGGAGGTTGAAGTTAAAGCTGAGCAGTAGAGGCGCGTTTCTGTAGTAGCTTTAGTTAGTTTTCTGTACTGTATTTTGACATTTCTGTATATAGTTATGCAGAATAGTAAATCAGAACTGGTTTCTGTATTTATTTTGAATTCTGAATACTGTTAAGTGCTGCATATTCAGTTTTAAATATGTGTGAGCAGTTGATGTAAATTGCTGTGCGTGCTGTTTTCTTTTTGAGCAGCTACTGTAAATATTAAGACTGTACTGTATTTACTGTAAATGTGATTAGTTCTGATTAATGGTGATTACTATTTATTGGGATGTTACATTTATTGGTATCAGAGCAGTTTTGTTCTATTAAAGGACACTGTAGGGTTATGAGTGCACTGTGTTTTTGCTGTGTGCTTATTGCATGTTTAATGAGTTATTATTGTTTAACTCTTGGACATAACTAATGCTCGTTTGTTTTTCTCTGCATCCAGAGAACAAATGGCACCTAGACTTCCTCCTCCTCCTCAACCGAATGAGTCTGAAACGTCCAGCAACACTAGATTGTTGGAAACCGTGGTGGAAAGACTGCATCAACAGAATACCACGTTACTGGAGCAGAATGCTACCTTGATGCAGCAAAACCAAGCTGCTATGCAAGGTTTGGAGGCATCGCGTGTAAATTCTGAAAACACGCAGAGGCAATTGATGGAGATACTGGCTGCAACTAGAGGTGCGCCTGGAGCATCTTCTTCAAACGCTGCTCAACCGAATGCTGAATGGAGTTTGGAGAGTTTCCTTCAGCATCATCCTGCCAAGTTCAGTGGCAAATGTCTTCCTGATGAGGCGGACCAGTGGCTAAGGGATATGGAGAGAATTTTCAATGCCAAGAGGTGTCCGGATGAGAACCGCTTGGCATACACTGAATACTTGTTGACGGGTGAGGCAAGCCACTGGTGGGCAAGCGCTAGGGCCATTCTAACGGATGCTCAACAGCCAGTCACTTGGGAAGTTTTCAGAAACAAGTTTTATGAAGAATACTTCCCTGACAGCGTACATTTTGCCAAGGAGGTTGAATTTTTACAGCTCGTTCAAGGCAGTATGTCCGTTTCTGAGTATACCAACAAGTTCAAGCACCTTGTTCGGTTTAACACAATGGCCACCAGTGAAGAGTGGCAGTGCAGGAAGTTCGAGAACGGTCTAAGAAGTGATTTGAAGGTTATGATTTCCAGCTTGTGCATACGAACTTTTCCTGCCATGGTTGAGAGGGCAAAGGTGTTGGAGAAAAACATGGCAGAGGCGGAGAAGCATAAGAAGCAACAACAAGTGAATAGGGGACCAATAGTGTCCAGGGGAGGTTCTGTTCAAAGGAGACTACCTTACTCTCGTCCAAATCAGCCATCTCATGCAAGTGGATCCCAAGCCGTGGTCACTGTAGGCCAATCTGGACAGCCGAGAAACTTAACTTGTTATCAGTGTGGAGGACCGCATTTTCGGTGGGCTTGTCCACAATTGTCAGGAGGAAAATATTGTACTCGTTGCCGGCAGAATGGACATTTGGAGAACGAGTGCAATATGGGAGGACGTGCGGCAATGAGGCCGCCAAATGCTGGAAGAGCGCAACAAGGAAGGGGTGGACGTGCGCAAGCAACAGGAAGAGTTTATGCTATTACTGGTGCTGAAGCTGCTCGTTCAGGTACACTCATCACCAGCACTTGCTTACTGTTTGGAAAGCCTTGTGATGTGTTGTATGATTCGGGGGCAACTCATTCCTTCATCTCGAAGGCGTGTGTTGAGAAGTTGGGGCTAGTGGAGAGCGAGTTACAGTTCGATCTGGTGGTGTCAACCCCAGCGGCTGGTGGGATTAAGACATCTACAGTATGTGTAAGATGTGCTATAGAAGTTGAGGGTCGTAGATATAAGGTCAATCTCATTTGCCTACCCCTTCAAGACTTAGAAGTAATTTTGGGGATGGATTGGTTGGCTACCAATCGGATCCTCATTGATTGTGGGAAAAAGGAGTTAGTCTTTCCAGGGGAAGAAGAGGAAGAATTGTCACTCACTCTCGGTCAGTTGAAGGAGGACATCATGGAGGGAGCAAGCTGTTTCTTGATCATGACGTATGGAGACAATGAGATAGAATGTTCATCCAATATTGATAACAGTGGAGGACGAACAGTAGTGGATGAGTTTCCGGATGTCTTTCCGGATGAAGTCCCTGGACTACCTCCCATTCGTGAGGTAGAATTCACAATTGATCTGGTAACCACTGCTGCACCCATCTCGGTTCAACCTTACAGAATGGCACCAGCTGAATTAGTGGAACTTAAGAAACAGATTGAGGAATTGATGGACAAGAGGTTCATCCGTCCAAGTGCTTCACCGTGGGGAGCACCTGTATTATTGGTAAAGAAGAAGGATGGCAGCTCCCGTCTCTGTATTGATTATAGGCAACTTAATAAGCTGACCATCAAGAACAAGTATCCACTGCCAAGGATAGACGATCTGCTGGATCAATTGCATGGTGCGTGCGTATTTTCAAAAATTGATTTACGTTCGGGCTATCATCAAATCAGAGTTAAAGAGGAGGACATTCAGAAGACTGCATTTCGGTCTCGTTATGGCCATTATGAGTATGTGGTGATGCCCTTTGGAGTGACAAACGCACCTGCAATCTTCATGGATTATATGAACAGAATTTTTAGATCGTACCTGGATAAATTTGTTGTGGTGTTTATTGATGACATCCTCATTTATTCCAAGAGCTTTGAAGAGCATGAAGACCATTTGAGGATTGTCTTGAGCATATTGAGGGAGAAAGAGCTGTATGCCAAGCGTTCAAAGCGTGAATTCTGGATGAAGGAGATCCAATTTTTGGGACACGTTGTGTCTGCTGGTGGTATTGCAGTGGATCCAGCCAAGGTGAAGGCAGTGCTGGATTGGGAGAGTCCACGTTCAGTCACGGAGGTTAGGAGTTTTGTGGGACTCGCTGGCTACTATAGGAGGTTCATTGAGGGATTTTCTAAAATAGTAGCCCCTCTAACTTACCTCACCAGGAAGGACCAGCCATTTGCTTGGACAGATAGATGTGAGGAAAGCTTTCAGGAACTGAAGAAGAAATTAACAAGTGCTCCTGTGTTGGTGATTCCAGACACGGCCAAGCCTTTTGAAGTATATTGTGATGCGTCGTATCAAGGCTTGGGCTGTGTACTGATGCAGGAAAGAAAGGCAGTGGCATACGCTTCCAGGCAGTTGAAAGTTCATGAGAAGAATTACCCCACACACGACTTGGAGTTGGCAGCAGTGGTGTTTGCGTTAAAAATCTGGAGGCATTATCTGTATGGTGCAACGTTTCAAGTGTTTAGTGATCACAAGAGTCTCAAGTACCTCTTTGATCAAAAGGAATTGAATATGAGGCAAAGGAGGTGGCTTGAATTCTTGAAGGATTATGAATTTGAACTGTTGTATCATCCTGGAAAAGCAAATGTGGTGGCTGATGCCTTAAGTAGGAAGGCAGTAAGGGTCTCGGCAATGATGGTGAAGGAGCTGAACTTGGTGGAGAGCTTTAGGGATTTAAGGTTACAGTTCGATTTAGGAACGAATGTTATTAGATGCTGTAACCTTAGAATTTCCAGTGATGTATTTGACCGAATCTGGAAGAAGCAACGTGAGGATGAAGAGCTAGTGAAGATATTAGGCGCGCTCGGTTTGAGTAAAGATAAGGATTTCAGTGCAGGAACCGACGACATGTTGCGTTACCGGGGAAGGACGTGTGTCCCTAATGATGGCGAGCTGAAGAGAATCATATTGGAGGAAGCACATCACAGCCGTCTTAGCATGCATCCTGGCATGACTAAGATGTATCAAGACCTCCGGAAATCATTTTGGTGGCCTGGTATGAAGAGTGATATTGCACGTTTTGTGTCCTCTTGCTTAACTTGCCAAAGAGCCAAAGCTGAACATCAAAGACCAGGAGGATTATTGCAGCCATTGGAAATTCCAGAATGGAAGTGGGACAGCATCTCTATGGATTTCGTGACTCATCTGCCACGTACAGTCCGAAACCATGATTCAATTTGGGTGATTGTAGATAGATTAACTAAGAGCGCCCACTTCCTGGCCGTTAATTTGAAGATGTCCATGACAAACCTGGCCAAGCTGTACGTTAAAGAGATTGTTAGATTGCATGGAGTTCCTTCAAGCATTATTTCAGACCGAGACACGAGGTTCACATCTCGTTTTTGGCAGTCATTGCAAGGAGAACTGGGAAGCAAACTGCAAATGAGTTCTGCTTATCACCCTCAGACGGATGGCCAATCTGAGCGAACCATCCAAACTCTTGAAGACTTGTTGAGGACGTGTGTTATAGATCATATGGGAGTATGGGATGAAGTACTGCCGCTTGTTGAATTCACATACAATAACAGTTATCAAGCAAGCATAGGAATGGCACCGTTTGAAGCTCTTTATGGAAGAAAGTGTAGAACTCCATTGTGTTGGTTCCAAGAAGGCGAGACTGCTTTAACCGGACCAGAATTAATCCAGCAAACAACAGAGAAAGTGAAACTGATCCAGGAGCGATTGAAGACGTCTCAAAGCAGGCAGAAATCTTATGCTGATAAGAGAAGAAGACCCTTAGAGTTTGCTGCTGGAGATCACGTTTTTCTAAGGTTGAATCCAGTCACTGGTGTGGGAAGAGTTCTTCGTCCAAAGAAGCTATCACCTAAGTACGTTGGACCTTATCAAATTCTGAAGAAGATAGGATCAGTGGCGTATGAGCTAGCTTTACCACCTCAACTGTCCAACCTTCATCCAGTCTTTCATGTCTCTCAACTCCGAAAATATATAGCTGATCCATCACACGTACTGGAGTTAGAAGACATCCAACTTAGCCCAGACAGGACACTGGAGATGCAACCTGTATGTGTGGAAGACAGCCGCACCAGACTCTACAAAGGCAAAGATGTTCATCTCGTGAAAGTGGTGTGGAATGCCAAGACTGGTGACTCAACATGGGAGGTTGAAGAGGCTGTGAGAGAATTGTATCCACACCTATTTCCTGGTAAGCTTTAGAATTTTCGAGGACGAAAATTTTTGTAGTTAGGGGGAATGTGAGAACCTGATAATTAATACACTAACCCCTTCTCTGATCAACACTATTAATGCACCTGGACACGTCAAAATCCACTCACATTCCCACTGCATGTGTCTGCCAAGTGTCACAGTTGTAGCACTCTGAGGACGTTAGTGGAAGACAAGTGGTGTGGAGAGAATGGGAGTTAGTTCCGTGCAGGAAGGAAGTGAATTTTCAGAAAAACTCTTCCCATTCTCTGCATGCAATCACCCTCTTCCTCACGAAACTCTAGCCTTCTTCACCTCTGCATTTTCTCTGCACTCTTCCATCTTCTCTCTAAGATAACTCACTATCAATTCCTCCAATCCTATTTCAGACACCGTAGAAACCTACCCTGCACTGTGAGCATCATTTTGATCCGAACAGAAACTGAGAACTGAACTGGTAAGTTCTCGTATCTGCAACTTTGTCCATTTAGTTCATGCAAACCAAGATTTTTGGTTGCATGTGTAAGTTAGAAGTCTGATCTGTTAATGATTTTGGTGTATTAGATAAAGTGGAAGTGGTTGAGTGAATTTCTGGATAGGAAGCCGTGAGTGGTCGAGATAAATTCTAAGCATTTGGAAGTGCAGTGTTAGACCAGGTAAGGGAAGCTTTAGTAATTTAATTTAATATATGTTTGATCTGTATGACAGTAATGAATTGTGATGGATGTCTGAAATGTAGGCAATATATGAATTTTGAATATTCGTGAATGAGCAGAATTGAAATGTATGTATATCAGGAATGTTGTGTGAAATTATGCAGTGAATGAGATGTATGAGTTGTAATGTGATTGATTTCTGCATAATTTGGAATGATAATGATCTGAACTGTATGTTGATGATGATATGTTTGAAACTGGAAAATGGAAGATTCTGTGTTGAGGAAATGATAATATGAATTCTGTAATGTATGAGAATTATGTTGAGAATAAATCCTAAGTTATGGTTCGTATGAAAACTGTGAAGTTAATATGAATGAAAAATCTGGAAATCTTATCTTTTCTGATTGATCATGTACGCTCGTTATCGAACGGTCTTACACCGTTCGGTTTCCCTGGAACATCACTTAGAATAAGAATTCTTTCATTTGGAAAGGACTCTGATTAAGAACGAGCGTTATTGGTGTCAAGAGTTAGGTGTGAGCGTTCGGCTTAGCCTAGTGTGTCCAACAATTAAAAATAAAGTGAAGTGTAGTTAGGACGCTCGGTTTTGTTTACCAGCGTTCGTCATAAGCAGCGCTTAGTATTATACTGAGCGTTCGTCCAAATGAACTCTCGATCTTAGATTGAGCGTTCGTCATCGTTAGCGTTCGGTCTGATACCGAACGATCGTTCAAATGCGCGTTCGTTCTATTTGATGCCCGGTCATTGACCTAGCGTTCGTCCTAAGGAGAGTTCGGTTTATACTGAACGCTCGTCCTTATCATTGCTTCGTGAGCGAACTTCAATAGTGTTCGTTCAATTTAATAATTAACGTTCGGTCTTTGACTGGCAGTGCTCGCTTCCGAATTTATTAATACTCTGATTATTTATTTGGATTCACTTAAACAGTGATGGTCTTTTTATTTAACCTCAAGTCCTTATACTTAGAATTTTCCTAAGTATTATTCTGATATTTTAAACTCAATCTCAGTTATCTTACTCCTTTGTCTTAACGTCCGTGAATGGGTAATGGTTCGTTTCTTTTGTTCAGGAACGAGGTTGCAGTGTACTGTAATTCGTTTGTCTTTGTTTATTAAAAGATGGACGTACTTTAAATTAAGAGAGTGGAACATAGAACGAAAATGTGAATAAGAGAACCGGTTAATATGTGCGAATGGTATTTGAATGAACCTTATTGAATTGAATTGTGAATGAGCGTTCCAAGGAGGAACGTCTCCATGATGTGAATGTGAGAAGTTATGTAGTATGACCATGGTAAAGCTGCTGATGGCTGTTCATCCTGATATTCCGTGAGTGCTCATCCTCATGTAGAGGGGAGTAGGTCACGTGTGGGAATGGCAGGAGGCCCTAGTCCTACTGAGTACTTTGGACTGATAGGGTTAACCTCGGGTGGCAGCTGTTGAGGGCATCCCAGTTACTACACCACCCGGGTGCAAGAACGCCTGTAGATACATGGATCATACAGTCCGGACAGTCTTTAATTATGAGAATTTGGATGAGTTACTGTATGCGTGGATATGTGTTTAATATTGTATGAATTGTATGACTGATTTTATATGTTAAATTATGTTGATTATATTGAATTAAATTACCTAAGCTTACCCTTGCAAATTTCCTTGTGTTGTCTACTGTTCTGTATGTCCGTCTTGTCAATGCAATGATCATCCGTTGTGGATGTGAGCAGATGGTGAGGCACCCCTTGAAACCATGCTGGAAGAAGAAAATTTGGAGGATGCCAACCTTGTGGAGGTTGAAGTTAAAGCTGAGCAGTAGAGGCGCGTTTCTGTAGTAGCTTTAGTTAGTTTTCTGTACTGTATTTTGACATTTCTGTATATAGTTATGCAGAATAGTAAATCAGAACTGGTTTCTGTATTTATTTTGAATTCTGAATACTGTTAAGTGCTGCATATTCAGTTTTAAATATGTGTGAGCAGTTGATGTAAATTGCTGTGCGTGCTGTTTTCTTTTTGAGCAGCTACTGTAAATATTAAGACTGTACTGTATTTACTGTAAATGTGATTAGTTCTGATTAATGGTGATTACTATTTATTGGGATGTTACATTCAAGATACAAAACAATTAAAAAAGACATTCTTTATGGTATCTGATTAATATAGCTTAACCTTGAAACACTAGCTACCAACTTGACCACATCATCCCCAAACTCTGCCTGAATGTCCTGCAGACTTTGGCTAGTGTCGTCAACCACATCATGTAAAATCCCAGCCACGACAGTGTCAACAGCCTGAAATAGAGTATTACTATCTCAAACAAAGGAACAATTGAATAGAAACATGTTTTCAACCTGCACTGCATTAAGCTGAAAAAATGCAAACGATAACAGTAACATAAATCTTAATGCAGTTCAAAAGTAGTAAAGATTTAGTTTAGCTGTCTCAGTGATATCATAGGCTAAATCTGATAAAAAGAAAATCAATATTTTCAAATAGCTTTTCAAACAATCAAGAAATTGAGATGTGCAGCCCCAGAAAAAATTATATCATTCATTATCCATAGTTTAAATATCAATACTAAAAATTATGGATAAATAAGATAAATGATATTGATATGTATCATTGTAATTAATAATACTTCGTCAACTTTAGTGTTCCACTAATATGGCGTTGGGGTGAGTTTGGAGGAGGCGGAACTCGCCGCGCTTTTGAAGGTGAGTGCGCGGAGTGGTAGAGCGGACAAGGTGTATGAGTATTTGCATAAGCTTAGAAGCTGTGTGAGGTGTGTTAGTGAGTCCACTGCGGTGGTTGTTGAGGAGTGGTTTTGTGGTGCCAAGGCCTCTGAGGTTGGTGAGGTGGAATTTGATGTGGGGCAGGTCAAAGAGGGGGTTTTGCGGAATGGGGGAGGGTGGCATGGTCAGGGATGGATTGGTAAAGGGGATTGGGCCGTCAACAGAACGAGTGTGGGTGCCGATGGACATTGTTGTTGTTGTGGGGAGCAATTGGTTTGTGTTGATATTGATGATTCGGAGACGGAGAAGTTTGCAGGGTCTGTTGCTGGCTTGGCCTTGGAACGAGAGGTCAAGGCCAATTTTAGTGAATTTCAGGTGTTGTTGATATCTCCATTCATTGCAATGCAACACAATTTTAAATGACATGAATGATGATATATTATTGTTAGAGTTTAGTTTCTGTGCTAGGTAGGTATCAATCAGGAATCTTGATAGGTATGACTTTTTAGGGGTGTTATTGTTAAAGTCAACAAACTTAATATGCATGACAATTTTTGATTGGATTACTTTCGTATACAAACCCTTCGCAATATTGCTGCATCCATTATTTACTCTTGATATTGTTAGTCTAGCTATAATAGCTTGGTTTTGATACTTCTGGTTGATCCCTTACAGGCCTGGCTTGAAAAGCATGACTCTTATGAAGCTATAGTGGATGGAGCAAATGTTGGGCTCTACAAACAAAATTTTGCTGATGGTGGATTTAGCATTTCTCAGGTTGTATTCCTAAGTTATAGAGTTCCTTTAATTTTACTGTCTGAACAAGTTATGTATGTTTATTGCTCTTGCCTGATAATTTTGCTTGATTGCTTTTGCAGCTAATTGTGTTTGTTTTGTTGATTTTGTAATAGTGCAGCTTGATTGTGTTGTAAAAGAACTTTACAATCAGAGTGGGAATAAATGGCCGCTCGTTGTGCTGCACAATAAGCGCCTAAGAGGGCTAATGGAAAATCCTTCCAGCAGGAAACTGGTGGAGGAGTGGATGAATAATGGTGCACTGTATACAACTCCTAATGGGTCCAATGATGATTGGTAAATTTCCAAATAAATGTCCTAAACATTGCATTTGCTTTTCACTGTTAATCTTTGGACAACCATATCGTTTCTTGTTCTGTTTGACTCTTTATTTAAAACTTGAATTTATCATGTTATCTATGCAATATGTATAATCTTGTGTGGGACTTAATTCACATTCGATGTCCCGTATATGATATGTTTCTGCATTACACAGCTGAAGCTCTTGGTAAAACCAAAGTGGACGTAGACTTGAATAACTGAGAAGGTCTAAATGAAAGCTAAACTTTTTAAGTACTAAAATGTAAACGATTTTAACTTTTGGAGGTTCAAATATAACATTTAACCATATAATAGAATAATTACAATTAATAATAACCCAGGTCAGTTTTAACGCTTACAGATAGTACAACTATGGCCGAATGACCTTGCAAGAAGTTCCAAAAGTAAACTGTACAAGATTAGGGAAAACGTGACCGAACGGCTTACAAAAGCCAAAATACCGATCAGTCAGAGAGTAAAACGAAAGAGAGGAGGTGATCGAACGATCACCTCATACTAAACTAATATCTAATAACCGAACGTCTTACGGCTCAGCCTTTACTTCCACTTCGACTAAGTTCTCCTCTTCTAACGCCTCTTCCAGCAGCGCATCTCCATCTACTCACATCCACACGGATGATCATTGCAATGACAAGACGGACGCACATGGACAAGACAACACAAGGAAATACACAGGGTAAGCTTATATAATTTAATTCATGCATCAACATATAAGTTAAACAATTCAACATACAAGAAACATTTCAACGTACGTATCATACCAAGCCTATCACTAGACTGACCGTCCGGACTGTATGAAATCTGTGTAGCTACAGGCGTTCGTGCACCCGGGTGATGTAGTAACTGGGATACACTCAACAGCTGCCACCCGAGGTTAGCCCTATCCAAAGTACCCCTAAGGACTAGGACCTCCTGCCGTTCCCACACATGACCTACCCTCCTCTACGTGAGGATGAGTACTCATGGAACATCAGGATGAACTGCCAGCATTAGCATAACCACAGTCATACTTTACCAATTCCAATATTCAATACATGAGTCGTTCCTCCCCGGAACGCTCGTTCAAAATCCACAACCGTATAATCATCTCATATACTATTCATCTTTTATAATCTTTCACTTTATTATCACTTTCATCATCAGTTACAAGGACATTAAATAACGAACGTTCAGCCCTCTTCAGAACGAGGACGAACGATAAGAACGAGACCGATGATCCTCCCGTTCAGAACAGAATAAGACTAAAAGAGTTACTTTTGGATTAAAGAAATGAGCCGAGTAAAATAGTGCAATATGTGACGAACGGTATTTACCACGTGAGTCAGTTAAATGAACTGACTCTCTTGAGTTCAAATCAATACTTAAGGAATAATTCAAGTATGGAGGCCTTAGGCCGGATCCAATGCAAGAAGAATAATCAAGATGTTAAGGACTATATTTAGAATAGTTCACATACGGAAATCCAATGCCAGTAAATGACCGAACATGGAAAAAGAAATATTACTGAAGTTGGACGAACGCTATTTTATCAAGATTGATTATACATTAGTACGAGCGCTTGGTGTAAGACCGAGCACTACTCAGTACGAGCGCTAGGTGTAAAACCGAGCACTACTTAGTACGAGCGCTAGGTGTAAGACCGAGCACTACTTAGTACGAGCGCTAGGTGTAAGACCGAGCACTACTAATCTTAAAGTACGAGGGTATATATATATGTATTACTTTATTTCGAATATCCGGATACAACTATGCTGAGCCGAACGCTCGAACCTAGTGTTTCCCATGAGGACGCTCGTTCTCGAATAGAATTCTCTCCAAATGAAAGAATTCCATTTTAAATGTGTGTGTGTGTGTGAACTCAGTCATGTAGGGTGTGCCCAGAAATTCTGCTTTGAAGACAGGGGTGTGAACTTAGCAATTTCAAGGGGTGCGCCAGTAAAAAAAAGAAAAAGAAAAACTCTCTTTTAAACAATTATTGAGAATTGTTGGTTAATTTCTTTGGTATTATTTTAAAACAATTATTGAGAATTGTTGGTTCATTTCTTTGGTATTATTTTAAAACAATTATTGAGAATTGTTGGTTATTTTCTTGATCTAATATTGGTTTATGAGAATATGTATGAATCCGTGATTGAGCACGTTTATTTTGTTTGATGTTGGTACGTACACTATGTTATTTACTTGTAACTTCGTCTGTCTTGTGAGCATTTCAATACTAAAATAAATGCGATTCTCGCGAGAGATTGAGATACGAGTGTCACCTCCTTCTGCGCAAGGAGGTGAATGTCTCGCCCAATGACTTCGGCTCGTGTTGAGTATAGTGCATCGTTACGCGTAGTATCGATGTTTTTACTCGTTAGTCCTTGAGGAGTCGGGGAGATAGGTCTGAAGTCGCGACGGAAGATGACTCGAGTCGCCTGTTATTGAGAACAGGTTATGACGACGAATTACAAGGAAACAACATCAGTTTATGAAAGACTAGTCTATAATGTCATGTGTGTCGATTTATATTAAGTCATGGAAATTGTTATAGTTTATATGTAATGGGTTTATGATGTGTTTTTTTTATATGATACTTCTGGTTACTCACCCTTGCATGTTGTGGTTGTGGTTTCCACCTCCCATGATCGTACTTGTACTGGAGTAGATGGTAATGCAGATAAAGCTGGACTGGAATAACTCTTCGAGAGACACGGAAAATAAAACTTGTTGGGGGTTTTATAATATTTTCTTATTTATGTGTGTTTGAATTTGTTGTTTTAACGAACAAGTAAGATTTGTTTCGTTGTAATGTATGAACTTATGATGTGTGTATGGTTTGTTTATGTGATGTGTTGTTTAAAAAAAAAAATTGTCTCATAAAATTCGTGCTCAAAGATTATACTTATATAAATATATTTTTTTAATATATTTGTAAGGGGTGTTACAGTTTACAGTAACAATACGTTAAATACTTTTTAAATTATACAAAATTTAATTTTTATATAAATGTTTATTAAATTTATACTTTTATTAAATATTTAACATCATTTTTAAAATATTTCTAAATATATTATTAGATTTATATTTATTTTTTTATAAATATAAAAAAATTAGAATTAATTTAAAAATATTAAATAATTTAAAATATATCATTATTATTATATATTTGTATTTTATATGTAGAATACTTCATTAATTAGAGCTGGGTATTGTATGCACGTGTTAATAAGTCTTTAACCGTGTTAGCTCTTATTTTCATCCCTGTATTATCGGGGAATGTTTCTGTTATCTCCTAAATCTTAAAGAATAATTAAACGTAAACTATTTTAGCAAGTTAATTAGTTTTCTTCATATTTGATTTATTATATTATTATCTTTAATAGTTAGTTTGAATTTTTTTGCCGACATAACATATTTTGTTTTTTTATTTTCCAAAGTAACACACAATTAATATTTATCGAGTAGTATGATTTTTAAACATGTCAAAATTTGATTTTCAGCTTAAATTTTCGTTAATTTAATTGAATTGTATTTCAGAATTCAAATTTTGAAATGAGCTTTTATGATTTTAGTCAACATATATTCTGAAATTTGGTTTTCGAACAGTTTGTCGAGTTCTCACTTAATCTAAAATCACAAAAAACCAAATCAAAATTCAGTTGTCTAAAAAATTAAATCAAAACTTGACTGTCCATAAACTAAATTTCAAAATATATCTCGATTAATGTAACATCCCAAAATACAGTAATCACCATTGTTTCGGTGTACATTTTCCTGCGTGTCTTTACTGTTCTTGGCTGTCTGGGTTGCTTGCTGATTTTCAATTGTTGTTCTTCATATTCGCCAAAGGAGGGGAGGTACCTGCAAAGATACTCCGACGCTCAAGTCAGATATGAATTATGGAGCTGAAGCTCTCAGGAGAATTGGAGAATGATTATGATACTGCTCTGAAATATTATTCAGGATCTCTAGAGCATAAAGAGAACGTACCTGGACTTTGGTCCTGTCATTGTATTTATAAGCAAAATAAAAATAACCACCTTACCTAAAAATGTGGCTAGTGGCTTTTGACAAATATCTTAACTGTCTAAAATATCTAAGATATTTATGTTATTACATAAATATCCTTACTACATAACAACCATAAATCAGAATTAATTACAATTAACAGTAATCATAAACAGTCTTTGCATTAATCCAGAATCAAAAGCCGAACGGCATCAGTATAAGGAACGCGTATAACGCATACGAATGAAACCAAGAGTAAATGATCTTAGATAAATTCACTAACTTACGTCAAAATACAGACAGAAATGGTTAAGACGAACGGCCTTACAAAATAATTGGCCGAACGTTCATACTATACTAACACGCACAGTACTATTCTAACGAGCACTCTAAGGCTCGGCCTTTACTTCAACCTCCACCAGGTTAGCTTCATCCAAATTTTCTTCTTCCAGCACTTGCTCAAGGGACGTACCATCATCTGCTCACATCCACAACGGATGATCATTGCATTTGACAAGACGGAGGTACATGGACAGTAGACAACACAAAGGAAATGCAAGGGTAAGCTTATAATATTTAATTTATACAATCATCACGTACATTTACCATTCAATCCACTCAAACAACGTGTAAGCTTATCAATCCACAATCATATAGATACGTATATAAAAGACAGACCGTCCGGACTGTATGAACCGTGTAGCTACAGGCGTCCTTGCACCCGAGTGGTGTGGTAACTGTATTGCACTCGACAGCTGCCACTCGAGGTTAACTCTATCCAAAGTACCCCTAAGGAATAGAGCCTCCTGCCATTCCCACACATGAGTACTCCCTTCTACGTGAAGATGAGTATCACGGAATATCAGGATGGACCAAGCCAGCATTAGCATGCCCACAGTCATACTTTACAAAACTTCAATATTCAATCATATCTGAGACGTTCCTCCTTGGAACGCTCGTTAAAATCCATTTCCAATAATTCGTTCAAAATAACATTCGTCCATATTACACATTTCTCATATTCACATTTTCATTCTGTGTTCCACTCTCTTAAATTCACGAACGTTCATCACTAAATCAATAGGGACTAACATTTTACAGTACTCCTACATCCTCGTTTCTGAACAAAAGAAACGAACCATTTATCCCCTTAATACGTTTCAACACTAAAAATTTTGAAGGTACTGATCTTAGAAGGTATGGATGATACTTAGAAAAATTTTAAGTATAAAGACTCCAGGTAGAATCCAAAGGATACAGTCAGTAAGAAAATATTTAGATACACAACCAAATATGATTTGATTTCAGAAAAACAACACTGCCAGTCAACGAACGAACGTTAATTAACAATTTGGACGAACGCCAGTTACGTTCGCATCATAATTCAATGATAAGGACGAGCGTTCAATTATAAAACCGAACCCTCCTTGGACGAACGCTGGGTCAATGACCGAGCACAAATCAGAACGAACGTTCGGTATAAGACCGAGCGCCAATTGGGACGAACGTTCAATATAGTGACGAACGCTCTGTAAAACGAACGTTCGACACAAGGTCGAACGACATTAAGGACGAACGCTCGACTTAAGGCCGAACGTCACGTATTTATAAAGTTTCAAATATTTATCTATACTGAGCTGAACCGAACGCTCATTCACAAAAATGGGGACGCTCGTTCTCGAGCAGAATTCTTTCCAAATGAAAGAATTCCAATCTAAGTGATTTTAATGAAAACCGAACGGTCTAATACCGTACAGTGACGAGCGTCATTTTAGCAAAGGGAATGATCTAAAATCTCAGATTTTCACAAGCTTAACAGAATTTTCCAGATTTCAAATTTATAAACTTTATACTTTCGTTTCCAGATTTAATTCACCTCAAACATTCTCATCATACAGATTTCGACATTTTAATCATTCTAACCACATAATAACCATACTCCATTCATACATAATCAAATCAACTTGCATTTAAATCAAATTCAACATCAAATATAATTCATACAAGCAGTGTTCGTTCATGACAGATCCATCCAAACCAGAATTCATATCAGATATCAGTAACCATTCATAACAGCTCAACTTCATATTTTTCACACATGCAATCCAGATTTCACAACAAACGAGTACAAACTAAACATATAAGCTTCCCTTACCCGAATTGAAATTCAAGTTTGTCCTAGGTGTAAAAATAGCTTCGTCCAACTATGTTTTGCTCAGGTTCTTGACTCTTCCAGAACAAACTCTAACCACAGATTATAGAACACTCAGTATACAATTTTGCATGCAACTAAAACCCTATTTTTTTTTCCAGAAACCTAAGGACGAACCACAGTAAGGGGACTTACCAGGTTGGTTTAAAATTCTGTTCGGTCCAAAATGAAGATCACAGCTGGACGAACAATTCTATGGTGCTGAAATCGTGATTGGAGAAGAGGTGTGAGTTTTACAGTAAAGAGAAGTTTACTGGTGCAAGAGAGAAGTTGGAGAAGATGAGAGGTTTAGTTTTCTGAGGAAGAAGATGAATGGTGCAGGTGAGTGGAAGGGTTTTCGAAAATTCATTTTGTTCCTTCTCATTCCAGACGAACTAGCGTCTCGCGTGATGACACCTGCACTCCCACTTCTGCTTTTAGAATTTCCATCGTGACAAGTGGCATGCGTGCATGCAGCGCTTGGTGCGTTTTTAATGCACTGAGTGTGTGACGTGGTGCGTGTTTCAAAGAATGATGGGGCTCGGTTTTGGTGCACTGCAGGGAGATTTAAAAGCAGATTTGAAGAGGGATTTAATAAGGAAAATGTTATTTCGACAACGTTTTTTTGACACTGTTTTGACAACGCCAGGTGTCAGCACCTAATTGGCTCAGTAATTTCAAATTAAAACAGAGAAAGGGTTACGGGGCGAGGGGTAGTTTGGGATTTGCAGGTGAAAATTTTAAGAATTGGGTTTGGCGGTTTAGGGTGGGAAGACCTTCGTTCTCTGGCTCTCTCGCTCTCTCGCTCTGACGCTCTCTCGCTCTCTCACTCTCTCGCTCTCACGGTCTCTCGCTCTGTCGCTCTCACGGTCTCTCGCTCTCTCGCTCTCGCTCTCACGGTCTCTCGCTCTGACGGTCTCTCGCTCTCTCGGTGTCCTGGTGTCTGGCTCTCTCGCTCTCACGGTCTGTCGGTCTCTCGCTCTCACGGTCTCTCGGTCTCTCGCTCTCACGGTCTCTCGCTCTCTCAGTCGTTCAATCTTTACTGTAGTACGGACGTTTATTGGTGTAAGTAAAAATGGGCGAGCCCTGACATTGTGTTTTACTCTGTGTTTTTGGTTTTCATTAAGTTGAATGATATAACTGAGTGTGGAATGTTGTCTTGTTAGGGCCGTTGCAATGGAAGGGAAAAAAGCAAGTGTAAGAAAAAAATTAAATTTTTTGTTTAGATATTATTTAATTATCTTACGGATTGTAGTTAGTAATAAATTTTTATGATTTTTTTTGTAGTGGCGACTTCTTATTTCGATGGATTCATCGATCATAATTGAAATGAATCGTTTACTCCGACAGTGTCATGTGGATCGGATTAGGATGACACCATTTATGTGGTGTGTGAATATTAATAACCCTGTGGAGGTGAATTTAAAATTATTGAAGGTTATGGTTAGGAGGTGGGTTGGAAATGATAACAGTTTTAGAGTTAGTCAAAAGTTGGTGCCCTTTAGAGTTGTTGATGTGTTGATGAGCTTAGGTTTAGAAATAGGTGGTTTAGAGATTCCCTTTGATGAAGTAGTTGGTGGATTGGTTGGTGAAATGTTCCAATCAAAAACCATCAGTTTGAAGGACTTGACAAACATGTTTAATGTCATTGTTCATGATAAAAACATTGAAGTCGATGTAGTGTGTAGGTTATATATATTAGTTTGTTTGGTTGTTTTCTATTTCCCTAGGAAATCAAGGCATGTTTGTAACATGCCTTTTGGAGTGTTAGATGACTTAGACCGTTTGTGTCTATATGATTGGTGCACCGGTGTACATAAACACATTGTAGAGAATTTAAATAAATGTAAGAAGAAAATTATGGGAGCAGGTATCCCCCAGTCAGTCACTCTCAGTGGCAATGTGGCAGTCTTGCAGGTAATATGATATGTAGTTCACTATTTTGATGTAGTGCAGAACATTGTGAATTATGTTTGATGAAATAATTTTATGATATTTTAGGCTTGGGCGGTTGAGAGACTCTCTTTGCATGGTCATCCTTCGCACCGGTTTTTCCCGCGCATAATGAGATGGTTCCCGTTTAAATCAAGGACCGAAAAAATTGAAAATATTTTTATGACCGGAGATGTAAGTGTTTTGTTTTTCGTTATTTTGTATGTTAAAATGGATTGTGTATTTTGTCTGAATTTGTTGTGTGCTATTGGTGCAGTTAAATATGGAGTGGTATATACGAAATGAAGATCGTCATAGGCCGGAAATCAGTGCAGCTTTCAACTTGGATGACGAAGGATCCTTGGGTGAAGGATCCAAGGTTGACAAAGACGATGATGAAGAAGAAAGCTCTGATGACGGGGCATGGGAAGCAGGTGCGGAGGAGAGATTGAGGAAAAATAACGAACATATCAGAGCATTGAATGCCAAGATTGGAGTTTTGACTAGGGAGCTATTTGAAATTTATCAAACTCCAATCTTTCACGAAGAAGATGCATGTGCCACTGATGAAGAGGTTGGGGGTGGAGTTGGAGGTGAGGATAATGCTGAAGTTGGGGGAGAAGAAGAAGGTGATGGACATGGAGTTGGAGGTGAGGAGAATGCTGAAGTTGGGGGAGAAGAAGAAGGTTATGGAAATGAAGTTGATGACCCCCTAGGTGCACATGCTGAAGTAAGAGGGGATGATGAAACTGTTGGTAACATTAATTTTATTGAAATAGAAGATGATGCTGATGAAGGAGAACCAGAGGTGGTGCCATTGGCTATACCCCCATTGCGGAGTTTTGTTGGTGATCCAAGCACTAGTGTTGATGCAAACCAATTGTATACAGCAGTCAGCATCAGAGAGATGAACGTACACAGGTATGTGGTATGAATTGTAGTTGTGGTTGAGGAATATGTATTGTTTGTGATTGAGTAATATTTAACAACACATTACACATTACACAACTTTGGTCAATATATGAAAACATAACAAAACTTTCGATAACAAACAACTTACCAAACCTGTCTCCATACACCGTTTAACGAACTTGTCTCCAACACTTATATTCATCCAATGCAATATTCGTGGAAATTTATCAATAGGACCTTTTGGTGGAACAAACAGCTCAAAAAACCATACCTACGACAAATAAATCATCTTAACTTGTAACAGACTTAATTCAAATAACATTTTAAGTAAGTACATCAAATACTATTAATTACCTGCAGCATGTACACACAACCGTTGACGTAAACGTTTGAAATACCTTTTCCTTTCTTCAAGCCTTGAGAAGCTTTGCACAAACTATGTAACAGAAAACGATAAACTAGAGTACCCCAACAATAACTACCCAAAGCACTTAAGTTGTCAACAACATTAAACATTACGGGAAACACTTTCCCGCTACGTTTTGGAAATAAAATCTCACTTATCCCTACCAGGAGGTAAAGGCTACAAAAATGAGAACAAGGAATCTTCTTCTTTTGTTTTCGCATTAGAATTTTGTATATTGAATTCAATTCCTTTGTTCCTTTGCCTATGTATTTCACACATTCACTATTGCCCAGCTCTTCCTTTAAGTTAATGTTTGCACCATCTGTGCTCAGTCCCAACCCTAAATAAATATCATTTTCATTTATATTCAATACTTTATTCCCAACTATAAAACCACTACTACAGTCGTCCCACTTACCCAATAACTCACTCACTATATTTCTACCTACTTTAACATTGACATTCACATCTAAAAACCAAGCAAATGGAGTTGTCGCAATCAATGATCGATGCTCCTTTGTTAAGCGTTCGTTCAAAGTACATATATACTTTGTCGAAAAACAGTGACGAACACTCAACTGCATAAACCAAAATCAAATCATCAAAACAACGAAACCCAATAACCCAAGCACCACAACACAACGATACGAACCCCAAACATTAACCCAAATCAAATAACCATGCTACGTGATGCCCAAACCGAATAACCAAGCTACGACATCCAATGGAAAACCACTTACCTTAGTCGTCGGACAATCGTCACCGGAACTTCCCATTACGCACGATAACAGGAGACCAAACTCGCCGGAGACAACAGGATGCAAATGGAACGAAGCGAGACGAAGCGAGACGAAACGCGACCTTCGTCCTCTCAAGAGAACGGACCTTTTGCAATGGAACAGAGAAAGGGAAAGGCAATGGAACAGAGAAAGGGAAAGGCAATGGAACAGAGAAAGGGAAAGGGGTATTTTAGGATTTGCACTCAAAATAAGGGTTACGGTCATAGGTTTTAAAAAAAAAAAAATTTTAAACAAACCAATGAGGTGGCGACACGTGGCGTTGTCAAAAGAGTGTTAAAAATCTGTTGTTGGAATATCGCGGTCCATTTAATAAGCATTATAGTGTGCCCTAATCTGGTTTAACACAGAATTATTATTGCTAATTATATAGGGTTTTACAATTAAAATTACGAAAACTCATTTCAAAATTTGACTTTCTAAAACTCAATTTTTCAATTATAACTCGATTAAATTCACGAAAATTCAAATAATTCAAATAAGAATTTAGTTAGTTAAATAAAAGGATCACGATATTCCAACAACGCCAATTTGACAAAGATTTGACAACGCCACGTGTCAAGTTTTAATTGGTCGAATTTGAATGTTTTTTTTAATTTAAAATCTGATTTGGAATGGGTTGAAGTTTGGATTCCGAAACTGCCCTCTTCGTTTTCGAACTCTATCTTCTCTCCTTATCACTGTCTTCTCTCTCCATTTTAGGGATTTGAATTTCATTTCAACTTCTCTCTTCATAGCAGTGTTCTCCCTCCTCCATTTTTGCAGTTGTTTGTTCGTCATCATTGAAAGACCAAGTTAAGGTGTTTCTGGGTTGAGAGGTGAGTTCCTGCACCATTGACAAAGAACTGATGTTGTTGTAATCGATTACAGGGAGCTGGTAATCGCTTACCAGTAGAAAAATCTCCTTTTGTACCGAAAGTTGAAGAGTGCTACCCAGACGTGGCTTAAGCACTCCCCAGGAATATTTTGGATTCGTTATGACTGTCTTTTGAAGGTTTTATGGATGGATCATTAATGGAACACTTCAAGTTGGAATACTTCAATATTAAACAAATATAAACGAAATAATGAAGGGTATTGAGTAATGAAAAATTATAACAATATTAAAAAGCACATACATTAATAAAAAAACGTAATGACATTTCACGAAACAACAAGTTTTGAAATGAAAAGATACATAACAGTATACAATGAAATGTAATCTAAGAAGATGGTTGTCGATCAAATTGATTGCAGAAGTTAATAACTTCTTCCTCTACGAGTTGTGCAAAAATTGTCATGAACTTGAACTACCTTGGTTCAAACACCTATAGGTGGTTTTCTCCAATTGAGGTGAGGTGCATAACCCATGCTGTCAACATTGACCTTTGCTGACTATTTTAATCATAACTTTTTCCACAGATCTCCAAATGATGTGATTCTTTTTTTATTAGAAAGTAGACTCAAATATCTTTCCAATGACTACTAATTTATAATTTTTTGACACCTGAGTAGGTGCAGTTAATTCCTTAAAGTTAACGTTTTATATATTTCTACCACCTCTAACCTTTGCTGGTTGTTTTGCTCATAACTTTCTCCACCGAACTCCAAATGCGTTGATTCTTGTTTTGTTGTAAAGCTCTTTGAGTCTAGATTCCAACAGAACAAGAATCAAGTCATTTGGAGTTCGGTGGAGAAAGTTAAGAATAAAACAAGTAGCAAAGTTCAGAAAAACAGAGTTGGGGAGCAGTATTCATCTAGATGGGGAGTACAGTTGAAGTTTTTGTACAAATTACCCTTTTTCCTCTGGTAATCGATTACAAGACCCCTGTAATCGATTACCAGAGGAAAAAGGGTAATTTGTATCGAAACTTCAACTGTACTCCCCAGCTAGATGAACACTGCTCCCCATTCTCTATTTTTGTTGAATTTTTCCTTTTTTGAGATGGGTGAGTGAGTTCAATGTTATTCGGTGAGCTCTCTGCACCAATAATGAGGTTAGGTCATTGATTTCTTCAAAATAAAAATGTTCATTTAGGTGGTTTTCTCCAATTGAGGTGATGTGCATAACCCATGCTGTCAACTTTGACCTTTCCTGACTATTTTAATCATAACTTTTTCCACAGACCTCCAAATGATGTGATTCTTTTTTATTAGAAATTAGACTCAAATATCTTTCCAATGACTACTAATTTATAATTTTTGGACACCTGAGTAGGTGCAGTTAATTCCTTAAAGTTAACGTTTTATATATTTCTACCACATCTCATCTTTGCTGGTTGTTTTGCTCATAACTTTCTCCACCGAACTCCAAATGAGTTGATTCTTGTTTTGTTGGAAAACTCTTTGAGTCTAGATTCCAACAAAACAAGAATCAAGTCATTTGGACTTCGGTGGACAAATTTAAGAACAAAACAAGTAGCAAAGGTCAGAAAAACAAAGTTAGGGAGCAGTGTTCATCTAGCTCGGGAGTACAGTTGAAGTTTCTGTACAAATTACCCTTTTTCCTCTGGTAATCGATTACAAGACCCCTGTAATCGATTACCAAAGGAAAATGGGTAATTTGTACATAAACTTCAGCTGTACTCCCTAGCTAGATGAACACTACTCCCCATTCTCTATTTTTGTTGAATTTTTCATTTTTTGAGATGGGTGAGTGAGTTAAATGTTATTGGGTGTGCTCCCTGCACCAATAATGAGGTTGGGTCATTGATTTCTTCAAAAAAATGTTCATTTAGGGTGTTTTCTCCAACTGAGGTGAGGTGCATGATCATTGTTGTAACACCCCTTCTCGGAGTCTCATAGGAAGTTGTTACCTTTTTTGTGCAGTGGGTTCGTCCGGTGACAATGGTTCTTCGAACAAGGTATGAACTTTTTCATGTCTCGGTATTCGTATTTTGGGGAGTGGATTTTGGTCTTGCATCTGTTCGTCATTTTTTGGTGTGTCTTGCTTTTGGGTTGTCACTTACGTTGGTTATTTGTACCAACAAATATTAATTTTTTTTTTGCAGTTGTTTGTTTGTCATCATTGACACAAGACTGATGTTGTTGTAATCGATTACAGGGAGCTGGTAATCGCTTACCAGTAGAAAAATCTCCTTTTGTACCGAAAGTTGAAGAGTGCTACCCAAACGTGGCTTAAGCACTCCCCAGGAATATTTTGGATTCGTTATGACTGTCTTTTGAAGGTTTTGTGGATGCATCATTAATGGAACACTTCAAGTTGGAATACTTCAATATTAAACAAATATAAACGAAATAATGAAGGGTATTGAGTAATGAAAAATGACTTTGGGGACACAAAAACGACTTTGGGGAACAATGTTCATCTAGCTGGGGAGTACAGTTGAAGTTTCTGTACAAATTACACTTTTTCCTGTAGTAATCGATTACAAGACCCCTGTAATCGATTACCAGAGGAAAAAGGGTAATTTGTACAGAAACTTCAACTGTACTCCCGAGCTAGATGAACAATGCTCCCCATTCTCTATTTTTGTTGAATTTTTCCTTTTTTGAGATGGGTGAGTGAGTTCAATGTTATTGGGTGTGCTCCCTGCACTAATAATGAGGTTAGGTCATTGATTTCTTCAAAATAAAAATGTCCATTTAGGTGGTTTTCTCCAATTGAGGTGAGGTGTATAACCCATGCTGTCAACTTTGACCTTTACTGACTATTTTAATCATAACTTTTTCCACAGACCTCCAAATGATGTGATTCTTTTTTTATTAGAAAGTAGACTCAAAAATCTTTCCAATGACTACTAATTTATAATTTTTGGACATCTGAGTAGGTGCAGTTAATTCCTTAAAGTTAACGTTTTATATATTTCTACCACCTCTCATCTTTGCTGGTTGTTTTGCTCATAACTTTCTCCACCGAACTCCAAATGAGTTGATTCTTGTTTTGTTGGAAAGCTCTTTGAGTCTAGATTCCAACAAAACAAGAATCAAGTCATTTGGAGTTTGGTGGAGAAAGTTAAGAACAAAACAAGTAGCAAAGGTCAGAAAAACAGAGTTGGGGTGCAATGTTCATCTAGCTGGGGAGTACCGTTGAAGTTTCTGTACAAATTACCCTTTTTCCTCTGGTAATCGATTACCAGAGGAAAAAGCGTAATTTGTACAGAAACTTCAACGGTACTCCCCAGCTAGATGAACACTGCTCCCAAAAAAAGGTTTCAATATATATGGTCGAACAACACTGGAAGAAAACGTATGGTACTCTATCAAAATTGAAATTTTATTTATATAATATATTATTAGTACATATTACCCAACATTTATAATCATAATCTTTTGTTTACAAAAAACATGTACAAGGCTCATACAATGTAAATATCTAGGCAACTAATCAACATATAATTGAAAACCTATAAAATCCTAAGTGTTGCAGCACTTGTTCTCTTCACACGTTGTCATTGTCTAGAATCCAGTCCATATATATTTTTGTCTAAATACTTGCAATTGCTCCTGAAATCAACACAAGTTACTTTAAAAAATTAACACAATACCAAAATCATCTAGTCTTTTAACAAAGTTACTGATACTTACATTGTTGTAATCAAGCATACTTTTCTCATTGTAATTGAGAACATCATCCCATAGTTCAATTTTTTAACAACATACCAAATAATAACTCAAGGTTTTGTGCCTGGGAAATGCAAAAAAACAAAAAAAAGTATAACACACCTACTAGTTAATCACATCAACAAATTATATTTGAAACATCTATTATCAAACATCAACAAATCATATGTTTGATGAGCATAATACCTAATGTTCTCAATCACCAAGGCTCCTAATAAATTAGTTATTACAAAAGTCTATAAAAAAGATTACATACTTTACCTTGCTCTGGCGAAACAAATATCTCAAATCAAGAACCAAAAAATTGGGCTGCAAAAATTCCAAATATGTAAATATAGAGAAATAATTAAAAAAATAATATAATTTTCCAAAAGCAGAAACAACTAAGAGATATAAAGATTACTAACACATTTGATAATTTCAATACCCCAACCAAGAAGCCAATAGACAACAACTTACCCCAAGAAAAGGTCATGTTAAGAGAAACTTTATTCCAACCGACGAAGGAACAATAGCACGAGCGAGAAAACGAAAGCTTTGGAGAAATGACGCCAACGGTGGACCCAAGCGATACAAAGACAACACTTCAATGGCGGACAGAGAGAGACGACTTCCTCCGGAGACAACGGTGGACCCAAGCAACGAACGAACAACAGTGGATAAACACAGTACTTCGGTGGCGAAGATTCGAATGAGGAATGTCGAAGGCGGTGAAAGAGTTTCGAAGAGAGGAATAGGTTTTTCTTCTGAATATTGTTTCAAAAAGTGAAAAGTACCAAAATGTTTCTGAACATTCTTTCCAAAGATGCCCTCGAAGACAAAATGAAACTTTTAAAAAAATTTGATAAAGACAACCAATGATAATGTGACACGTATCGTTGTCAAATTATTGTCAAAAATCTGTTGTCGAAGAAACCTTTTCCTAAATAAAATGTTGTATAATTCAACGGAAGGAAAGACACGTATACTGGAATTTGGGACAAAAGAAAACAGGAAAAAGGTTGGAGAATGAAAGATGGCGAAGAGAAGAATCAATGATTAAGAAAGAAATAACACGCAAGATGGTATGAGTGACTGGGAACATGTTCTTCTTTCTCTGCATATTCTGTGGAAGAGAGAGAGAGAGTGGCAGAGAGGGTGTCCCACAAATTGATCTGCCTCTTCAAGGAAAATGACTGATCAAAACCCTGACTTTTTAAGCAATTGATAATGATGGATTCTGCGGGATCTAATCTGAACATGAATACAAAGCAGCGATTGTTGAGGTTTTTGTTCTATTTGGTGTATCTGTTTCAGCAACTGTTGCATCTCCTTCAAATGTTTCTCTTCAAATTCAACTGCTTTCCGAGACGAATGAACAACACTCTCATCACTCTCCCCCAAGCCTTTTCACTTTCCTCTCCGCTTCCCCAATGGCCTCAAGGTTATTATTCCCCAACGCACCCCTCATTAATTTTTAACTCTAAACTTGTTATTTCATATATTTTCATTCATATGTTTTTAGTTATACCATTTATATATATATATATATTTTATGAAATTGAGTGCCTATGATATATTTTGGAGTCAAAACTTGGATGAAGTTTGTAAAGTGATTTCAGTGTTGTACTATGAACTTTTTCATGGACTATGTGATAAACTTCTATTCTAATTAGAGAATAATACATAAAAGAAGGCACTGTATAATATATGTATGTAAATAAAAACTATACAAAGATAAGATTTGTCATGTTTTAGTTACTTGTGTCTCTCGATCAGTGATTAATCCGTGCTGTGATTTTGTGTATCTAGTCACAGGACAAGATTTTGCTTCTGGGATTGTAAACCTTGGTGAAATAGAAGTGCGCAAGGTCACTACGTTTGAGTTTGTTTGGAACAGCAACATGGGAAAGTCTGTTGCATTCTATAAGCCTGTGGGAATACCAGATGGGTTCCATATCCTTGGTCATTATTGTCAGCCAAGCGACAAGCCGTTATGGGGTTTTGTGCTTGTTGTTAGGGAAGTGGAAACTGGCTCATCTGAAAGAAGCAACCGTGACAAGTTCCCAGCTTTGAAGAATCCCCTTGATTATATGTTGGTATGGTGTTCCAATGCAGGAAGAAGGGAATTGACAATAGGTTCTGCATACTTTTGGATGCCTCAGCCTCCTGAAGGTTACTGTGCCCTTGGCTACTAGGTTACTAACAGGCCTGACAAACCCAATTTGGATGAAATGATTTGTGTTCGTGCTGACCTTACTAGTAGGTGTCAACCTTACAGGCTGTTGCTTGATGCTACTTCTGTGAATCCTGAGTTTCCATTTCAGGTGTGGAGTCTAAGACCTTGTGAGCGTGGCATGCTGGGAAAAGGAGTTTCAGTGGGGACTTTTTTCTGCACAAGTTGTTGGAACAAGGGAGAAGAGCTACCTATTGTGTGCTTAAAGAACTTGAATCCTATGCTACCTGCAATGCCACGCCTCCACCAAATACACGCACTTATACAGCACTATGGTCCTACTGTTTTCTTTCATCCTGAGGAAGTTTACTTGCCTTCTTCTGTTGATTGGTTTTTCAATAACGGAGCCTCGTTGTACAGAAAGGGCGTGTGTACAGGAGAGGCCATTGATGCAGCTGGCTCAAATTTATCAGGTGGGGGAACAAATGATGGGGAGTTTTGGATAGATTTGCCGAGTGATGATAGAAGGGAATTTGTCAAACATGGTGACTTGAATAGTGCCAAGCTTTATATTCATGTGAAGCCTGCTCTTGGTGGAGCTTTTACTGATATTGCTATGTGGGTGTTTTGCCCTTTCAATGGACCCTCCACTCTGAAAATTGGAATGACAAGTAGGGCTTTCAGCAGGGTTGGAGAGCATGTTTGTGACTGGGAGCATTTTACACTTCGTATATGCAACTTCTCTGGAGAGTTGTGGAGTATATATTTCTCACAGCACAGTGGTGGTAAATGGGTGGATACCTATGAACTGGAGTATATTAATGGAAATAAAGCTATTGTCTACGCATCAAAAAATGGACATGCAAGTTACCCCCACCCCGGAACATATATCCAAGGGTCTTCAAAATTAGGGGTTGGTATTAGGAATGATGCTGCTCGTAGTAATTTGTACGTGGATTCCAGTGTTCAGTACGAGATTGTTGCAGCTGAGTATCTAGGAGATGCTGTCACAGAGCCTCAGTGGTTGCAGTTTATGAGACAGTGGGGTCCTAAAATTGTTTATGATTCAAAAACTGAGGTAGATAAGATGATAAACACCCTTCCCGGGAGGCTACGAAATCCATTTGGTTATCTGATTAGAAAGTTTCCAGTGGAGCTGTATGGTCAGGAAGGTCCTACAGGGCCAAAGGAGAAAAATAACTGGATAGGAGATGAAAGATGGTGAACTTATATGAAGCTCAATATATACATGAAACCAATTGGTAACTATATGTTGTTGTACATTCATATATATAGTGAGAGAGGTTATATACTTGTGCTATAGTTTTGGGAGGAACTTCTGTATGTCTGATATCCTCCGGTGATATGTTTGGCATGACTGTGGATGATTCAATGAAAATTACTTGTAACTCAAGACCTCCCGCTTACTAAGCGGGTGCTCTAACCAACTGAGCTACGAGAGCTTCATGAAAGCATTTGAATTACCTTAAATTATAAGGTAAACAATTGAGTATATGACTAAGAGAATTTTACTCCTAAATTGCTCTCGTTGAGAGTCGAACTCAAGACCTCCCGCTTACTAAACGGGTGCTCTAACCAACTGAGCTACGAGAGCTGCTCATTTAGAAAGTAAACAACGTTAATTATATAAAATAAACTTTTTGAAAGTTGATTTTTTACAATCAATCTTTGTTCAATTTAAGGACAATATTGTTTAGGTATTTGTTAACTGTTAGTCGTATCTAACTTTGGCCTTCGACAATTATCCTATAATTGTGATACATAAAATTCACTATTTCTAAATGATTTTTAATTTGATTTGAACAAATGATTATAAAAAAAATTCATTATTTCTGAATTTTATCTCTCATTGTTAACACTGATTAAATCATTAAATCCGTCTTTTCTCCATTTTCAAGGCATTTAACGCACCAAAGAAGGAAATATTTGGCATCAATAAAAATGTGTTCCATCTAATTAGAGAACGAAAGTATAGGTTTATTTTATAGAGATATAAAGACAAAATATTCTCGTTTTTATTATGTGAGATCCCGGTAAATTAGAGATGTAATTAGATGTCAAATCAGTAATTATGATACTGCTGATTCACCTAGTAGCTTCCATCAATGAGCCGCGACACACGTCCAGTGCATTAATTGCGCACTAAGCTCTGCATGCACACACGACACTTGTCACGTTGGAAGTTTCCAATTCAGAGTTTGGTATGCAGGTGTCAGCGAGGGAGACGTTCGTTCAAACGAACGTGAGTTAAGCAAAAAGAGTTTTCGAAAAACCCTCCACTCACCTGTATCACTCATCTCCTTTCTCTGAATCAGATTTTCCAATTTCTCTGATCTCTCTCTAGAACCAGTAACCTTCTCTCTTCGATAACTCGTCTTCTTCTTCTCCGATTCACTTTCCAGAACCGTAGGAGTGTTCGTCCAGTTGAGACCTTTCATTTGGACCGAACAGAACTTGGATCGGAACTGGTAAGTTTTTTCTGTCTCAAGCTTCGTCCTTTTCTGGTCTCATGCGAACCCTAGTTGGTTGCATGAATGGGTTCTAGGTCTGAGTTTTGGTTGATTGTTTTGGTGTCTTAGTTACGTGGGAACTGTGGAACGAAACTTGAGAGTAGAAGTGGTTAGAGGAAACCCTAGAATCGTGCTTTTGGAAGATCACTGCTATCCAGGTAAGGGAAGCTTACATATATTTAAATTTATACGTGTATGATTGTATGAAAGCATGATTGGGTTGTCTGTATGAAATCTTTGTATGCGTGATTTTCTGATCTGCATGAACGAGCCCTGTTGTGCTGTTATGAATGTACTGATATGATTTTCTGGATTGTTGAGCTGCATGCATGGTTGAATCGTATGGATGAATACTATAATGTATGAATTGTTAAGATGTTGATTATTGAATATGAAGTAATCTGGAAGTGAGAGTGTAAAGTTCATAAATCTGAGATTCATTTGAAGTATAAAGTTTAGGTTAAAATGTTGAAATCTGAAAAATTGGCTAAGGTTGATAATTCTGCACGTAAATCCTACTTTTGTTAACTAACGCTCGTCACTGTACGGTCTTATACCGTTCGGTTTTCCTTATGATACTTTAAAATGGAATTCTTTCATTTGGAAAGAATTCTGCTCGAGAACGAGCGTCCCCCTTTGAGTAAATAAGCGTTCGGCCTTCTGTCGAGCGTCAGTCTTTAATAGCGTTCGACCTTCTGTTGAGCGTCAGTCTTTAATAGCGTTCGACCTCATGTCGAGCGTCAGTCTTTAATAGCGTTCGACCTCATGTCGAGCGTCAGTCTTTAATAGCGTTCGACCTTCTGTCGAGCGTCAGTCTTTAATAGCGTTCGACCTCATGTCGAGCGTCAGTCTTTAATAGCGTTCGACCTTCTGTCGAGCGTCAGTCTTTAATAGCGTTCGACCTCATGTCGAGCGTCAGTCTTTAATAGCGTTCGACCTCATGTCGAGCGTCCGTTTTAAATAGCGATCGTCCTGATCTCAAATAGCGTTCGTCCATACAGTGAATTAACGTTCGTCTTTTTATGGAAGTGTAACAAAGAATGAAAATGTGATATTGAGAGAATTATAAAATGAACGAACCCTATATGGGGTGAAATTATGAGATTGATATTTGAACGAGCGTTCCAAGGAGGAACAACTCTGATTGGTTATTGAATTTGTAAAGTATGACTGTGGATAAGTTTAGACTCGCTGTCCATCCTGATGTTCCGTGATACGCCTCTTCAAGTAGAAGGGGGTACTCATGTGTGGGAACGGCAGGAGGTCCTTAGTCCATAAGTTAACATGGGCGACGTAAGAACGGACTTACCTCGAGTGGCAGCTGTTTAATGTTACCCAGTTACTACATCACTCGGGTGCAAGGACGCTTGAAACTACACAGATTCATACAGTCCGGACGGTCTGTCTAGAATATTTATATTTATGTTTTGATTGAAGTTATATGCATATGTATGATTGTGTGATGATTTGAATATAAATGTTGAAGTATGAATTTAAAATACGTAAGCTTACCCTTGCATTTCCATTGTGTTGTCTACTGTACATGTATACTCCGTCTTGTCAAATGCAATGATCATCCGTTGTGGATGTGAGCAGATGGTGGAGCGTCCCTTGAAACACTGCTGGAAGAAGAAAATTTGGAGGACGCGACGCTGGTGGATGTTGAAGTGAAAGCCGAGCCCTAGAGCGCTCGCCAGTATAGTATAGTTTATTACGTGTTTTATGTAGACGTTCGGTTGTAATCCTGTAAAACCGTTCGTCCTTAAACTCTTTATATTATGACGTCGTCATTTCTGTATGCTTTTGAACGTTCGACACCGTTAGTGCTCGTTCGGTCTTTGTAAGACTGCACTGTTTATTATCTTAATGTAATTAATCTTGATTATGGTAATTACTATATTTTGGGATGTTACATTAGTGGTATCAGAGCAGTTTTGTTCTCTTAAGGACGCTGTAGGTTATGAGCGCATTACGTTTTTACTGTGTGCTTATCGTGTGTTTAATAAGTTAATGTTTTAACTGTTAGACACTTCTAACGTTCGTTTTCTCTGGTACAGAAAACGATGGCCCCTAGACTCCCTCCTCCACCCCAACCTAACGAACCTGATGCGTCCAACCACGCCAGGTTGTTGGAGACAGTGATAGACCGTTTACAACAGCAGAATACGACCCTAATGGAACAAAACGCCACCCTGATGCAGCAAAACCAAGCTGCCATGCAAAGTCTGGAAGCTTCCCGTGCTAGCTCGGAAACAACCCAGCGACAGCTGATGGAGATTTTAGCATCAACCAGGCACACTGCGGGAGCGTCTTCTTCCAACGCTGCCCCGCCTACTGCTGAGTGGACCCTGGAGAGTTTCCTCCAACACCACCCGGCTAAATTCAGTGGGAAATGCCTTCCTGATGAGGCAGACCAGTGGCTGAGAGATATGGAGCGTATTTATGATGCTAAGAGGTGTCCGGATGAGAGCCGCTTGGCTTTTACAGAGTATTTGTTGACTGGAGAAGCAAGTCACTGGTGGACGAGTATGAAGGCCATCTTAACGGACGCTCGGAATCCAGTAACCTGGGCGGTTTTCAGAGGCAAGTTTTATGAGGAGTATTTCCCGGACAGCGTACGTTACGCTAAGGAAGTTGAGTTCCTTCAACTGGCACAAGGAACCAAGTCTGTGTCGGAGTATACCAACACCTTTAAACACCTCCTGAGGTTCAATACGATGGCTACTAACGAGGAGTGGCAGTGCAGGAAGTTTGAGAATGGGTTGAGAAGTGATCTGAAAGTGTTGATCTCAACTTTGTGTATTCGGTCTTTTCCTGCCATGGTCGAGCGAGCCAAGGTTTTGGAGAAGAATATGGCAGAGGCAGAACGGTTGAAGAGGCAGCAAACAGTGAGTAGGGGACCAATGGTGTCCAGGGGAGGTGCTGTACAGAGGAGACCTCCTTACGCTCGTCCAAATCAGTCTTCTCAGACGAGCGGATCACAAGCAGTAGTCCCTGTCGGACAGTCTGGGCAGGGAGGTGTTGTTTGTTTTCGGTGTGGAGGACCACATTATAGGTCTTCATGCCCTCAGTTGGTGGGAGTAAAGCAATGCACTCGTTGTGGAAGAAACGGGCACCTGGATCACGAGTGCAATATGAGTGGGCGTGCTGTGATGAGGCCACCTAATGCTGGAAGAAATCAGCCAAGAGGAGGACGAGCCCAAGCTAGTGGGCGAGTGTATGCTATAACGAGCGCTGAAGCAGCGAGTTCAGGTAACCTTATTGTTGGTGAATGCATGCTGTTTGGTAGACCCTGCTGTGCTTTGTTTGATTCGGGGGCAACGCACTCCTTCATCTCGAAGGCGTGTGTTGAAAAGCTGGGATTAGAAGTGAGCGAGATGCAGTTTGATCTGGTGGTGTCGACCCCAGCAGCTGGTGAGGTTAGGACGTCCACTATGTGCGTCAAGTGTCCTATAGAAGTGGATGGGCGTAGGTTTAAAGTTAGCCTCATCTGCTTACCTCTTCAAGGTTTGGAGGTTATCTTAGGAATGGATTGGTTGGCTGCCAATCGTGTTCTTCTTGATTGTGGAGCGAAAGAGTTGATCTTCCCTGGTGTAGATGAAGAAGTTCTTTCAGTGACGCTCGGTCAGCTGAAAGAAGACATTATGGAAGGCGCCAGCTGTTTCTTGATTATGACTCACGAGGATCAGGAATCCAGAGGAAGGGTAGAAGAACGATCGTCCACTAGAAACGGTAATGGACGATCAGTTGTGGACGAGTTTGCGGACGTTTTTCCGGAAGAGATCCCTGGACTTCCCCCTCAGCGTGAAGTGGAGTTTACAATTGATTTGGTGACTACAGCCGCTCCCATCTCGGTTCAGCCATATAGGATGTCGCCTGCGGAGTTATCTGAACTAAAGAAGCAGATTGAGGAGTTGATAGAGAAGAAATTTATTAGGCCGAGCGTATCACCCTGGGGAGCGCCCGTGCTGTTAGTAAGGAAGAAGGATGGCAGCTCTCGGTTGTGTATTGACTACAGGCAATTAAACAAGCTGACCATCAAGAACAAGTACCCTTTGCCGAGGATAGATGACTTGCTAGATCAACTACATGGGGCTGCAGTATTCTCGAAGATTGATTTGAGATCCGGATATCATCAAATTAGGGTTAAAGAAGATGACATCCAGAAGACAGCATTCAGGTCGCGATATGGGCATTATGAATATGTGGTGATGCCTTTTGGAGTAACGAACGCTCCAGCCGTGTTCATGGAGTACATGAACCGCATATTCAGGCCCTATTTGGATAAGTTTGTGGTTGTCTTCATAGATGATATCCTCATCTATTCCAAGACTGAAGAAGAGCATGAAGAGCACCTTAGACTCGTACTTGGAGTGTTGCGGGAGAAAGAATTATATGCCAAGTTGTCTAAGTGTGAATTCTGGATGAAGGAGATCCAGTTTTTGGGTCATGTGGTGTCGGCTGGAGGCATCTCGGTGGATCCAGCGAAAGTGCGAGCGGTATTGGATTGGGAGAGTCCGCGTTCGGTCACGGAGGTACGTAGTTTTGTTGGACTGGCGGGCTACTACAGACGTTTCATTGAAGGTTTTGCTAAGATAGTAGCGCCGCTAACTCAATTGACCCGTAAAGATCAGCCGTTCGCTTGGACTGATCGTTGTGAGGCCAGTTTTCAAGAGCTGAAGGTCAAGCTGACGAGCGCCCCAGTGCTGGTTATTCCGGATACGTCTAAATCATTTGAAGTCTATTGCGACGCTTCTCATCAAGGTCTGGGTTGTGTTTTAATGCAAGAGAGGCGAGCGGTAGCGTATGCGTCTCGGCAGTTGAGGATTCACGAGAGGAATTATCCAACGCACGACCTGGAGTTGGCAGCGGTCGTTTTTGCACTGAAGATCTGGAGGCATTTCTTGTATGGATCCACGTTCCAAGTTTTCAGTGATCACAAGAGTCTCAAGTACCTCTTTGATCAGAAGGAGTTGAATATGAGGCAGAGGAGGTGGCTTGAGTTCTTGAAGGATTATGATTTCGAGCTGCTCTACCATCCAGGAAAAGCGAACGTGGTAGCGGACGCTCTGAGCAGAAAAGTGGTGCATATGTCGTCTATGATGGTGCGCGAGTTGAGCTTGGTGGAGAGTTTCAGAGATCTAAGGTTACAGTTTGAGTTTGAACCGAACAGCATCAAGTGCTGTAACCTTAGAATATCTAGCAATGTGTTCGACCAAATCAGAATGAAGCAGCGTGAGGATGAAGATCTGGTGAAGATATTAGACTCGCTCGTTTCAAAGAAAGATAAGGAATTCAACACAGGAACGGACGGCATGCTGCGTTACAAGGGTAGGACGTGCATTCCTAATGATGGCGAACTGAAGAGGATCATTCTGGAGGAAGGCCATCACAGTCGTCTTAGTATACACCCTGGCATGACCAAGATGTATCAAGACCTCCGGAAATCGTTTTGGTGGCCTGGAATGAAGGGTGATGTCGCTCGTTTTGTGGCATCATGTCTAACTTGTCAACGAGCGAAGGCAGAATATCAAAGACCTGGCGGATTGCTTCAACAATTAGAGATTCCCGAATGGAAGTGGGATAGCATATCCATGGATTTCGTGACTCATCTACCACGCACGGTCAGGAATCATGATTCAATCTGGGTGATCGTGGATAGGCTAACCAAGAGCGCCCACTTCCTAGCTGTCAACTTAAAGATGTCGTTAACCAACTTAGCTAAGTTGTATATCCAGGAGATCGTTCGTCTGCATGGGGTACCTTCGAGCATAATTTCAGATCGTGATACAAGGTTTACTTCACGGTTTTGGCAGTCACTTCAAAGCGAGCTTGGTAGTAGATTACAAATGAGTTCAGCCTACCACCCTCAGACGGACGGCCAGTCTGAACGAACCATCCAGACGCTAGAAGATTTACTGAGGACGTGCGCCCTAGATCACTTAGGCGCATGGGATGAGGTTCTGCCGCTAGTGGAGTTCACGTATAACAACAGTTTCCAGGCGAGCATTGGAATGGCACCGTTTGAAGCACTCTATGGGAGGAAATGCCGAACGCCACTTTGTTGGTTCAAAGAAGGAGAGCACGTACTAACTGGACCTGAGCTTATACAGCAAACGACCGAGAAAGTCAAGCAAATCCAGGAGAGGTTGAAGACGTCTTTGAGCAGGCAGAAGTCGTACGCTGATAAAAGGAGAAGACCGCTGGAGTTCGCTGCAGGGGAGCATGTGTTCCTTCGACTCAATCCAGTCACTGGTGTGGGACGAGCCGTTCGTCCAAAGAAGTTATCTCCCAAGTTCATTGGACCCTACCAGATATTGAGGAAGATCGGACCAGTGGCGTATGAGCTTGCGTTGCCACCCCAACTAACCAACCTTCACCCTGTCTTCCACGTCTCTCAACTTCGAAAATATATAGCAAATCCGTCACACGTACTGGAGTTAGAAGACATTCAGCTACGTCCAGATCGAACGTTAGAATTGCGTCCAGTTCGTGTAGAAGATAGCCGCACCAAGTACTACAAGGGCAAGGAAGTTCGCTTGGTGAAAATAGTGTGGGACGCTAAGACGGGTGATTCAACGTGGGAAGTCGAGAGCGCCATGAAGGACTTGTATCCTCATCTGTTCTTGGGTAAGTCTCTAATTTTCGAGGTCGAAAATTTTTGTAGATAGGTGGAATGTGAGATCCCGGAAAATTTTAAAACGTAATTAGATGTCAAATCAGTAATTACGATACTGCTGATTCACCTAGTAGCTTCCATCAATGAGCCGCGACACACGTCCAGTGCATTAATTGCGCACTAAGCTCTGCATGCACACACGACACTTGTCACGTTAGAAGCTTCCAATTCAGAGTTTGGTATGCAGGTGTCAGCGAGGGAGACGTTCGTTCAAACGAACGTGAGTTAAGCAAAAAGAGTTTTCGAAAAACCCTCCACTCACCTGTATCACTCATCTCCTTCCTCTGAATTAGATTTTCCAATTTCTCTGATCTCTCTCTAGAACCAGTAACCTTCTCTCTTCGATAACTCATCTTCTTCTTCTCCGATTCACTTTCCAGAACCGTAGGAGTGTTCGTCCAGTTGAGACCTTTCATTTGGACCGAACAGAACTTGGATCGGAACTGGTAAGTTTTTCTGTCTTAAGCTTCGTCC